>NC_091289.1:187884211-187979211 GCF_032444005.1 Ranitomeya imitator | reverse complement strand
ACCAGGACCGTATCTTCAAACTGTTTCAGCTGCGGGATCGGACTACCAGCAGTGCCGAGCTTGCTCAGGAATGGCAGCAGGCTGGTGTGAGTGCTTCTGCACGCACTGTGAGGCCGAGACTCTTTGAGCAAGGCCTGGTTTCAAGGAGGGCAGCAAAGAAGCCACTTCTCTCCAGAAAAAACATCAGGGACCGACTGATATTCTGCAAAAGGTACAGGGAGTGGACTGCGGAGGACTGGGGCAAAGTCATCTTCTCTGATGAATCCCCTTTTCGATTGTTTGGGACATCTGGAAAACAGCTTATTCGGAGAAGAAGAGGTGAGCGCTCCCACCAGTCTTGTCTCATGCCAACTGTAAAGCATCCTGAAACCATTCATGTGTGGGGTTGCTTCTCAGCCAAGGGAATCGGCTCACTCACAGTCTTGCCTAAAAACACAGCCATGAATAAAGAATGGTACCAGAATGTCCTCCAAGAGCAACTTCTCCCAACCGTCCAAGAGCAGTTTGGCGCCCAACAATGCCTTTTCCAGCATGATGGAGCACCTTGCCATAAAGCAAAGGTGATAACTACTCCCCTCTCATCTCTTCTTCCCATAACCGCATCCAAGACTTCTCCCGTGCTTCCCCCATACTCTGGAACTCTCTACCCCAACACATCAGACTTGCGCCTACCATAGAAACCTTCAAAAAGAACCTGAAGACTCATCTCTTCCGACAAGCCTACAGCCTGCAGTGATCCTCAACCTACTGAACAGCCGCACAGCCAGCTCTTCCCTCTCCTAGTGTATCCTCACCCACCCCCTGCAGACTGTGAGCCCTCGCGGGCAGGGTCCTCCCTCCTTATGTACTCGTGTGCCTTGTTATCTGCTCATGTTTAATGTATTTGTCTATATTTGCCCGTATTCACATGTAAAGCGCCATGGAATAAATGGCGCTATAAAAATGTATAATAATAATAATAATAAATAACTAAATGGCTCATGGAACAAAACATAGAGATTTTGGGTCCATGGCCTGGAAACTCCCCAGATCTTAATCCCATTGAGAACTTGTGGTCAATCATCAAGAGACGGGTGGACAAACAAAATCCAACAAATTCTGGCAAAATGCAAGCATTGATTATGCAAGAATGGACTGCTATCAGTCAGGATTTGGTCCAGAAGTTGATTGAGAGCATGCCAGGGAGAATTGCAGAGGTTTTGAAGAAGAAGGGTCAACACTGCAAATATTGACTTGCTGCATTAACTCATTCTGTCAATATAACCTATTGGTACTCATAATATGATTGCAATTATATTTCTGTATGTGATATAAACATCAGACAAACACTAATAAAAACCAGAGGGCAGCAGATCATGTGAAAATATAATTTTGGTGTCATTCTCATAAATTTTGGCCATGACTGTAGATGTAATGTGGCTATGGGCGTATATGAGAAATGCTTACTTTTTTATATATATTTTAGGTTATTATTTTGTGTATTCAGCTCCTATACAGATCTGTGTCCTCATGGTTACAGACTACAAATCTGACCATTCATATTCTGTCAAACAGTTATATGTTTCACTTCTCCGCTGTAGAGGACCAAGAAGAAGAGGCAGAAAGAGTGGAGTAACATAAAAGACTGCAGGATCAGACCATACACAGTTTGTTGCAGTCTGTAGCCATGGAGACACATAGGACTGCAAGTGAGCTGTGTACACAAAACTGCAGAATATTAAAGGGACTCTGTCACCTGAATTTGGAGGGAACAATCTTCAGCCATAGGGGCGGGGTTTTGGGGTGTTTGATTCACCCTTTCCTTACCCGCTGGCTGCAATATTGGATTGAAGTTCATTCTCTGTCCTCCGTAGTACATGCCTGCACAAGGCAACCTTGCCTTGTGCAGGCGTGTACTATGGAGGACAGAGAATGAACTTCAATCCAATATTGCAGCCAGCATGCAGCCGGCGGGTAAGGAAAGGGTGAATCGAATACCCCGCCCCTATGGCTGAAGATTGTTCCCTCCAAATTCAGGTGATTCCCTTTAAGGGATTACGTGGTTGAGCGGTTAAGGGCAGGACTCTGCCAGGATTACATACCAGCAGTTTCACCATCTTGCCATGAAGTCTAAACCAGGAGATGCGTCTTCTTACAGATGAGCAGAACGGCTTCATCCTGAGCGAATCTTCAGACGTCTTCTGGTGAAATGAGGAGGAGACTGCGCTGACCAAGAGGAAGATGAGAGTGGTGATCACATATGCCATCAGTAGCCCGTCCTTCTGTAGGAGAGGAAGCATGCTGTGCAGGGGCACGGAGACACGGTCAGACCTCTGAGGACGAGGGTGGGAGGAATTCACTACAGAAACAAGAATTTACCTGAATGTCGAAGTCAGCAGAAACCAGGTTGCCATCAGAGGAACCTCACCGAGGAGTAAACAGGCCGGCCTAGAAAAGGAGACATCCCATTACTGCTCGTACTGGGATCATCCAGGATCACTGCGGAGTGCGCTGCTTGTATGCAGTTATGCACGCGGCCCGATAATAGGCCGGTCTTAAAGTAAATTAATACATGTTTTGTGGTCCGCACTCGGATTACAATGCATGTACCGTATATATATTTTTTTCTATGAATCTCATCACTTTTGGTCTATTGATATGACATCTGTATTTTCGGACACATCTGTTTGGGTAATAAGGAACATGAATTGTGGAATATTTTGCAGCACTTCGTTAGGACGTTATTAGATATTACTATTGTTGCGGGAGAATTTGTGTAGATAGGATCCTAAAATAGGGTGTAGAAACTATTCGTGAATTTCTAGGGTCCTCACAAGATTAAGAATTGAGGTCAATAACAAATAATGAATTCATTTTAATCGTCCTTTTGGCAATGCATTTTTGTAATCCATCTTTTCTAACGTGCAGCTCTTCGTTTTCTCTTGTCCATGGTTGGTTCTTCTCGGTGCGGCGCTCCTGATAAAGCCATATAACCGATGCAGCTAGTCTCCATTTTTTGCATATCGCCAGGATTTGCAGTCACTTTTATGATCGGTGGTGGTCCAAAATCTACACCAACCCCTGATCCTGAGAATGAAGGAAGATAAAACAGATTTTTCCAATCTCAGAAACCCATTTAAATGTGCTCTTCATTATGCTGGTACTTCTAGTCCTACCACAGCTTGAGAGCTACAGGTTACTAGGAAACCTGAGGTCAATTTCCTCAGCACAACAAAGCCAGGTATCACTTCCTCCAGAGTCCTCGGCCTCCTCCAGGGTCTTCAGCCTCCTCTTTTGTGGTCATCTGGCCTGTGAAGAGTTGTGTACACAGGCGATCCGCACAATTAAGGGAGGATAAGCAGAGATTAGGCTGTTCACATCTCAATGATAACTAGTCAATGAAACTCAGCAGTGGTCTGCAAGAAAACCCTCCCCAGCCGCACTCGCACATCCTCACGCTGCTCATTTCAATAACAAACCTCTGCAAAAAAAAGAGGAAAAATATTTGCAGAGCAGGTTTCCCCTGAGAAGCAGAGCAGCCTCACTCCCCATCCCAAAGGCTGGAGGCTCAGACCTCTGGATGTCGGACTTGCATGTGGACCCCTCTGCACAGATGGATAATGTCATTTACACAATATTGAACATTTGCAGGATCATGGGAAACGGATGTGCTGCAGAAAATCATGAGGGTTAGGGTACGGATTTTGCAAAAAGCCGATTGTTAAGAAAAGGTGGTCATTTGGCAATGCTTGTCTGCTCCCTTGCCATTCAGTGATAAAGTGTCTGCTGAAACCTGTGATTGGCTGCAGCGGTCAGGTTATCATTGCCATAAGCGTATGATACAAAAGATCAGATGGGAACCATCCAAGCATCACCCAGGGAGTAGACCACTTTTTCATCCTGAAGGCTAGGCTATAACAGACGATAAATTCCCACCTATCCTGGGAATATGGCAGGTGGGCACACTACTTCTATCAGTCACATCGACAATGAATAAAGTGGTGTCCACTGAGGCATGAACTGAAGTTCGACTTCATGCTGAAGTTTAAGAGCACCGTTCGTGCTCGAAACACGTCCAGCGGCTACATGGTAGCCTTCATCCGAATGGTGTAACTGATCGCCTGTAAGCAGTTTTCCAAATTTTAACATGTTGAAATAAAATGTTGATATTGTTATTCCTGGAGCTGGATCCCCTTTTTTTCTCCTCCATACATTGAATAGTTGGACATGAGCATTCAGAAGCTCAAAGACATCTTAGGATCATCCTGAAATTTCACCCGAAAGCCAAGTATCTTTAACTTTTTGTGAGTAGTGTATAAGACTTTTTTTATTTTATAAAGAATGGTGTATTTGGCTCCATTCACAAGCCCATATCTCACCTGTAGTGATGAGTGAGTGTACTCGTTGCTCGGGTGGTATCCGAGTATTTGTTAGTGTTCGGCGATTTAGTTTTCATCACCGCAGCTCAAAGATATGATCTACAGCTACTATCCAGCCTGAGTACATGTGGGGGTTGCCTGGTTGCTAGGGAATCCCCACATGTAATCAAGCTGGCTAGTAGCTGTAAATCATTCAGCTGCGGCGATGAAAACTAAATCTCCGAGCACTTACAAATACTCTGAGATTACCCGAGCGTGCTCGAGGAGGCCCGAGCAATGAGTATATTTGCTCATCACTACTCATCTGTCCTATCCGGGGTTCTCATACCTGGGTACCTCCGGGGTACTTGTTCACA
Source organism: Ranitomeya imitator (assembly GCF_032444005.1). Classification (NCBI taxonomy): domain Eukaryota; kingdom Metazoa; phylum Chordata; class Amphibia; order Anura; family Dendrobatidae; genus Ranitomeya; species Ranitomeya imitator. Next base: position 187,974,497 of record NC_091289.1, on the reverse strand, counting down.
TGTCTGTCCTAAAAAAAAAAAAAAAAAAACAACAAAAAAACCTGACACCTATCCTTTTTAGATCAAACTTACAGATCAATTTTGCCTGTTCAAGTGCATTGGTCTGTGGAAATAAAAGAGCAGTCGGATCCATCCATGTGTCATCCGTGTGCAGTAACGAAAAAAAAAATGCATAAAAATTAAAAAAGGACATCTGAACGAGGCCTAAAGTGGCAGTCTTCAAGAATTCCTCCAGTTTAGTTTTTATTCTGTCCCATGTATACCGGTAATCATCGAGGTCCTGAGATGTCAGTACCAGGCAGGAGCCTGACTAACCCCAACATATACATCATGGCCGAACTTTACACAGTGATGTAATCTGGACGATCAGATCAACACTTCCAGAAAAGCACCTCCACTTCGTGATCGTATGGGACAGTAAGCTAAAAAAAGATCCAGCACGGTGCGATACTTTCAAAAACAAAAGGGTCTTTGATGTGCAAAATAGGAAAAAAAACATAGCAATCATCCAGATGATGAAATGCAGGATTGTGGGACCTTCTCTACATGTGTATGTGTAGAAATAATTTTTAACGTCCGTATTATAGACACATGAATGACAGCAGACGATACTTACAATGACACCAGGAGGATGGATTTTTCATGGACTTGAAAGGAGAACAAGAAAAAAGATAAAGAACAGGTTACCTAAAAAAAAAAAAAAAGACCAATAATTTGATAAGCTAGAAAGGCTGGGCTGTGTCCCTCCCGCCAACAGAGCAACACACAGCGAAAAGGGCAGCCTTCTCCCAGAGCGAGAGGAGCCGCTCCCCACCAGCCCCCCAAAGTGAGCAAGATTGATCTTACCAAGGCGAACTTAAACCCTCTGATTGTCGGGTGAGCGGTGAGTTTGACGCAGGACGGCAGCACGCCCAGCACAGTACACGCAAAGCTGGGAAAACAAAAGAAGAGATAAGAAAACAGAAACATTTGCCTTTACTGTCCCTTTGCCTAGATCTGTACTGTGGGTCTGGCAGCAGAACGTGGATTTCTGCATCTAATCTGCCACGTGCGGATTCATCCTAATTGTGAAGTTCTCCGTGAGAAGAAAGGTGTCCCCCCCCCTAGCCACATGTTCCCCGAACCGCGCTCTTCATACAGACACCTGTCCACTTTATATGAAATTGTAGCCACTCGTCTCTGCTGAAATGACCCGGTGGTGTGAAGCCCATACATTTGTGTATACATACACCCCTGTGCGCACTCTACCATAAGTTTGTGAAGCCTCTGGCATCGTCCTATTGAAGGAAGCAGATGAAAGATTTACCTGAGCCGTAATTGTGCTTCGGGAGATAAAACGTTTTTGATTTTGTATAAAACACTGAGGCTGCACCAAATATTCGCAACTTTATCCTGTAAGAAAAAAAAAAAAAAGAGAGAAACTAGATGGATTGATGGAGACTGGCTGCCATGTCATCTCCCATACACAGCACACCCCGACATGAGGGATTCCCGCTCTCCTGTCTCTATGTAACTCATGTGCAGAAACAACAGCAGCACAATGGCAGATATTATACAGCAGTGAATCCAACATTGGGCTCAGATAAAATACTAGAGAGCAGCAGTATGGAGGACATTATACAGTGATACTGAGCAGTGTAGCTGTGAATATAGCTCTGGAGTGAGATCAATACTTACTAGAAAGCATCACCTCTGTCTATGGGTATGTGCATGCACCTGAATAAAATGCTGCAAACCCGCCACAAAAAAATGACCATAATGCACAGCAATGTAAAGATGACACTGTTGTGTATATGGTCAGTCTTTTTTTGTAACTTCTGTTAGCCACTTCAGGTTTAGTTATAGGTTTAGCTGTAGAAAAAAGAAAGCTGCCACTGCAAAAACAACAGCGAAGCTGTCAGCAACTTTGGTACAGAAAAAAGACAGACAGTCACTCAGAAAAAAGACAGACAGTCACCTTTTTCTAGACGTGGCTTAGCCTAGAGAAAGCTCGGTGGGTGTGCCGGGTACACATAACCTATTGGGGTTTCTCCACTTCTATCTTTCACTCTTCCAAAAGACAGATTTTAGCAGATATTCAGAGTAAAAGATGAGATTAGGAATCAGGAGGTAGGAGAATTGGCTCATAAGTGGAGAAAGAATCAGATTTCAAAGCTGTATTACAAAGTTTCCTATATTCGTTTGTACTATTGATTTTTTTGTAAGGTTTGTTTAGAAGACAACGACCTTGTAAACTACTGTTACTATAATTTTACTTATTATTATTACTATTTCTTAACTGTTGAGGGCAGGGCTGTGACAAATTCTTACTACAGCAGGGACTGGAGTAGGATTTGTGCCGAGGTGCACATCACACCTCTCCCGATACATTGAGAGGCGTGCGCACTCCACCCTGTCCCCTCATTATAACCTTGTCTTGATGAGTTGGGGTCAATGTATTCATTTTGCGTGCTAACTATAGTGTCCAATGCCTGCCCCAGAAATCACTAATCCGCGTCACTCATCTTCAGCACTGAGAACCTGCACATCTACTTGTGAGATTGATATCCATACCGCCGCTGCACTATTCTATCTTGCTGGCTTAAGGTGTACTTGGCCCTTTAAAATGTTAATGCCAATAGTAAATGAAAAGACTTGGAGTAAAAACTTCTGCTGAACTATCATAATTTTCCGGTAAGTCTCTGCCCGGCTTCCTCTATTACAGTGTCACATACCCGGCGGCGCTCCCTACTTGGCACTGACAGGGTTAACAAGTCATAAATCAGGAGCGGTAAAGACATTAGCAGTTGTGCTAGGATCGCTTTCAAAATTAAATTCGTAACCACAGAGATCGTGTCAGCAAAAGTCATCCGTCAGGCAGCTGCTAATTCACAGCTGTGTGGACCTGGGCAGGGAACCAACCGAGGCGGCTGCACTGCGGAAGTGGCCCGCACACATACATACATGCACAGTCACCCGCGCGCACAGCCGCGGCACACACATGCACATTCACCCACGTGCACAGCCGAGGCGCACACACACACATGCACATTCACCCACGTACACAGCCGAGGCACACACACATGCACAGTCACCCACGTGCACAGCGGCGGCACACACAATCACCCGCGCAGTCACCCATACACATAGTTGCCCACACACACACAGTCCCCCGAACATAGTCACCCACAGATACAGTCGCCAGCACACACACATAGTGTCACCCACGCAGTCGCCCATACACACACACCCGTCCATGCACAGTTGCCCGCACGCAGTCACCCATACACACACTCATAGGGTTGCCTGCACACTGTCACCTGAGCACACAGTCGCCCACCCCTACACACAATCACCAGCCCTCGCAGAGTCCCCCACCTACTCTCACATGTACACTCAGTCGCCCACCCGACCGCACAGACGCACACTCACTCGTTTTTTGTTTTTTTTTTGCTTTCCTGCACCTTTTGCTGATGGTGTTTTTTTTTTGTGTATCAGGGAAGGGCCAACAGCCGCCTGTCAGTGAAGGACCCATCAGTGTGAAGTACTTAACTGCAGAGGGGTTTATGCTGCAGCTGTTTTGGACTCAAATGGGAAATCCTGCACTGACACATTGTAACAAATCAATCAGCTGTGTGAGCAAAACCATTGCAGAAGAGATTCTCTGCCTCCAAATGCGAATAGGAATATTTCTATTCACTGACAGAAAGCAGGGATATTGATATGTGGACATGTGATGTATGAGGAGCCTCCTCATACTAGAGATTATTGGCGGCACAGTGTTTTTAAAAGAAATTCCGGAGACAGATAATTCTGAATTAAGTTAATTACAGTAGATAGATATGGATATAAATCTTCTAGCTGGCCATTTTTACGGCGGCCGCATCCTCCCGGCCTTTATCCGCCTCTGTCACTTTACAACCCCGACAAGAGAAAGCAGATTTGCAGCCAAGACGGACAACAGGGGAAAAAAAAATGAAATTGCAAATCAATTTTTCTAGAAAATAATTGCAGCATTAAAGCGGCAGAATGATTCCGATAAAAAATAATTATGGCTTTAAAAAGGCAAACAATTAGCACAGCACATTACAGGCCCAAGAAAAGCGAGCGGCTGACGGCTGCTGCGTTTACGAGGCCTCGCTGGCACGCACCGCGGTGTCCATCTCGCTGGAGAAAACCTCTGAGCGGACGTGCCTTTAATGATGCCATGAGCAGAGCACGTTGGCACAAGACTCACAGCCCGAGGTTACTCACCATGCAGAGGGCTGGCAAGTGAGATGTGACGGGTCCTTGGCCACTTATTACGGGGCCCCCCATGACCCTTAGTCCTGCAGCCGAATCCCTAAAGGACACTGGTGCATGTGAAACAGAACAGAAAGCCCTTCACCAACCTCAAAGAGTCCGCGGCCCACAGGGAAAAGTCTTCTGAGGACTTGAAGGATTTGTTCTATGTCTGTCAAGAAGGGGATCCAGCAGAGGCTGAAGGCGGCAATTACCGTCAGCCCGATCTTCAGAAGCAGAAGGAGCCTGTGACGAGAAAAAGTGACCTGTCTGAGATAAGTCGCAGAGGACGGAGAGCTCTGCTCATTTCAGGTGACAAAACACGACACGGTGTCAGGAGTAAGTGGACGAGGAACAGTCCGAGGAGCGTCCTGGGACAAGATCTGAGGGTCCTACAGAACTCTAATGACACTAAAGGGGGTTTAGGACCTCATATCACATTTCCAGTATTTATAAAACTTTCTAAATGTGTTTTTTTTTACTACTTGTCTGGATTCGTACAATTACCTGCTCACTCCACCGTGCACCCACTTCTTTACAAGGTGCGAGTCCCTGCAGTTGTGCAAGACCGGGTACAGAAAAGTTTGAGTAGTCCTGGACAGCCTTTTAAAAAGGGTTATTCCCATCTCGGTGGTTCATGGATGAGACGGAAATTTCCAGGAAGCTGTGAGAATCAGCACTGTTTTCGTAACGTCCATAGAAATGAATGGAGCTATGGAAAGTGCATTGCTTGATCCACTACCAGGTCTCCATATCTCCCATTCATACCTGTGGGGGATATGCAGCTGCTCTTGACTCTGTACCCAGCACTTTGTCTCATCTGTAGATGGCAGAGGTAGGAACTAGGAACAACCCTTTTATTTTAATGTGCATTCACAAGGCTTGCGTATTGCTGAGGATCTAGCAAAATATTCCACTCAAAGAAAAATTTGGTCAAAAAGTTGATGGATTTTTAATTTTCTTTTTTTTTTTTTTTTTTTTTAGGCGGTCACCTGTCAGCACTAGTGATGCACGAATATACTCGTTGCTTGGGTTTTCCCGAGCACGCTCGGGTGATCTCCGAGTATTTGTTAGTGTTCGGAGATTAACAGCTATGATTTACAGCTATTAGCCAGCATAATTACATGTGAGGATTCCCTAGCAACCAGGCAACCCCCACATGTACTCAGCCTGGCTAGTAGCTGTAAATCATTCAGCTGAGGTGATGAAAACTAAATCTCCGAACACTAACAAATACTCGGAGACCACCTGAGCGTGCTCTGGAAAACCCGAGCAACGAGTGCACTCGTTCATCACTAGTCAGCACCCCACAGACCTATCTTCATAGATGGGGGACATCAACGTCTGAGCTAATGCATCAAGGTCACAACTGAGCATAGAAGGTGCCGAAACTGGCCAGCGCCGAACATAAAAGGTGCCGAAACCGGCCAGTGCCGTCATAGATGGTGCTGAGCATAGAATCACCCGACGTAGACAGGAATCAGGAGTGCCAAGCTATGTATTTTTCTTTGTTTGGCGTCTGAATTATTTATTATAAGGTTTCATTGAAATGTTAGTCTGTGATGGGAATGAATTAGGGGCCTGGATCTTAATTTTGGGGGATAGTAACATTTGAAGCAAATAATTCTACAGAGTTTGCAGAATGGTAAGAAGAAGACATCATCACTGTCGGAGTGCAGCTCAGACCTCCAGGTAGGCGGACTCTCCTTACTAAAACGAGTCCAGTTCCCCTAATCCCCTATCATAGAGGATCGTCTAGCATGGATACAATTCTAACAAACCCTCATATGTTTTAAAAGACAAATTATATTGTACAAAGTTACAGAACTTTCATCGGATAATTCAGAATGCTTCTCTGTGATACTGGAATAAAGGAATTTTACTGGACGAGAACCTGATGTTACGTGTATGCGCTGGTCCCGCTGGGCGATCACTTACCCCCGGCCTGTGATTCCTTGCTTGATGCATTTTCCCAGGAGGAAACAGAAGAACGGAAGCGAGTGGTAAAGCTCCATTTGTTTATAGTTCAGGGCCAGGCAAAATGCCAGCGACCCCAAAGCCTCATAGCCACGAGAGAGCGCGATGATGCCCCAAAAAGCAAACCCCAGGCTGATGGAGTTGTATGTGTGTCTGTGTTAAGGGCAACATCATTCTCCAGTATGTTGGAAACAAAAAAACAAAACAAGACAAGCGTGGTTGAGCATGATAAGAGCCACGCTGTGACGACAGTACTGCAGCCAATGCCAAATATCGGGAGGAGCAGCGGAGATTTGCAGGTGACCAGGGGAAGGAGAGTACAGATGTTTTGTTTTTTTGCTTTTTTTAAAGTCCATGTCAAAATGATCAGTTTTAACATATCCTGAAAAACATGCAGTTTTTGGCACGGCTTTAATTGCAGCTTTTTTGTGCATTTTTAATGATAATACGTGGTGTACTAATAGGGTGTGTTTTCTTGCCTCATTTATTTGTCAAAAAACACATCAAAGACATGATAAAAACTGCAAAATAGACTAAAAAATGATAAATCAAGCATTTTGCAGCAATTTACCTATGAAAAAGGCACCAAATATCGACATGTTTTTTTTCCTTAACAGCAAAAAGGATATTGAAAATGTCCATAGTCGACCAGGATGAGTCCTGGATAGAGCAAAATGCAGAACAAAGACAGCACCTAAAAGAATGAAAAAGATTTCAAGGCGTTACACAGTGATCCTACATGACATTCATTATTGAGAGCTCTGTTCAGGATTGTAAAACATGACTGCTGTATTCCAGAAACAGCACCACCCCTGCTTACAGGCGTGGTCTGGTATTGCTGCTCAGCTCTGCTCAAGTGAATAGGGCCAGAGGAAGCAATACCACACAAAGCCTGTGGACAGAGGGGGGCACTGTTGTTGTGGAAAAATAAAACAGTAATGTTTTCTAATCTCAGATACCCCTTTAACATGAGTCGGAAGGGAATGACGAACGCCCCCTCAGTGATCACCACCAGTTGGTCGGATCTATTATGTGGGTATTGCATGAAAGAAATCAGACACTGGCTGATAGGAAGGATCCTGAAAGACTCCCGCTTTATGATGTTGTCTATCTGCCTTATAAAAGGGACATATCCTTAAACAGCAGGAAAAAGGATATTCTGTCAGATCAAGGGGCACAGACCATGACACACGGGGGTCCGTGCTCCAACCCCTTACACAGATTATCAATTCTGCCCTAAGTCTTCCTTTAAGGCAATATATTGTATTAATCCATTCATTTTCAGTAATACACCTCCATCAGTGCCCCGGCCTAGAAGCAGAATTTCTAATAATCCAGGTCAACACTTACCTTCCTTTTTGCCGATAGTCCTTGCTGGAGGGAACAATACAAGATGACTGCGGGGATGTAAACCATCAGGTCTGCAACCAAAACTACAAAGATGGCGCCTATTAATATTGCACAGGCATCGTCTGTATACGCATCGCATCACTCATGGTGGCCGGCAGCAATTAATGGAGGGCGAGCGTCACCTCGCAAGGAGTCACCTTAGAGGTTAGGAAGCTAAATGCATTCATATTTCATCAGAAAAAATTAGGAGCCTTCATACTGCTGGCGGTGGGACGATGTGTCAGGCGAAGTCATAAAATGCTGAGTGATAGGAGAGATCTTCCAAAATAAATCTGGAGGACGACTTATTGTTTTCCTGAAGAACGTCCGATATAAAAGGAGGACTGAGCACCATTAAAGTGGGACTTCACCTTTCACAATGTTTCAAGGCAACTGCTTAAGTAGCAACTCCTATTAGCACCTTACACCTTCAACTATCTAAAAATACAGACCTAATGGTGCGACCGCCATTGTTGTTGGGTTGAGATGCCAGAGGGGTAGTGCAGCTCAGAGCCGAGGGGGGCTTAGTCTGGCAGCGGAGGTGCTGTTGGCAGTGGGTTCACTTCCCCAAAATTTGTCATGTTGTGCTGCACACAGCCGGAAGAGGTCAAGTGGCCTTCTACGATTTATCCTGTGTACTAAGACCCTCATCTTTATGAATGTCGCGGTACATAAAGTGGCCCTAAGCTACAGGCCTTTTTCTGCAATGTCACTGTCCGCATAGGATTACCACCTGCAGCCTGACATACAACGGGCTGCCTGGGATTAGAAACTCATAGCTGTTGTCTTCCAGGATCACAGGTTGTGTCTCGTATTGCTGCTAGTGCTGAATGGCAATACCGTACACATCCTTCACAACACTTGCCCACATAGCCACTGAGGAGGCCCACTCAAAACGCGCTTTGGAGCTGCAGGCCTACACAGGGACATTACTTTATGGGTAAGCACTGATCACTTTGTTTTCTTTTTTCTGTTCTTGCATATTTTTTTATCTTTATCATTATGTCTCATTGGCTCATGTGATAGTTGTGTGATCCCTGTGCCTTCGTGAGGGGGAAGGGTGGACTCAGTGGTCACACCACATCATTACCTTCATTCCCAGATATTGCGAGTGCTTTTTCATTACTAGCAAAATGTAACCATGTATACGGTCATTTTTTGCTATTCAATCACTTATTGATTACATTTTTTGCCCTTGATGTCGCTTTATTGTGCCCTCACCATTGATCCACTAATATACATTTTTATGACATAATTATATTTTGTCTATTTTTGTTATATGCAATGAAATTAATATTCTTTATTCTCAAATGGATCTCTATTTTGACTTCGCTTTTGGGGTCAATCACTCCCTTTTCTCTGTAGGATTTATTCAATTAGGAGTTCCCTAGTAATTGAGGGACTATGGACCTCTTTATTGTCCATAGTTTTGGTGTTCTGGAATGTAGTGTATATATATCTGTACAGTCCAGTGGTCTTTGACTTTTCTTCTGCAGGTGCACAAGTGCATTCAGTTGCGGATTTTACCCACTCACATGACGACTAGTCAGACATCTAAAGTAGAAGGATGACATGCGAGCAGTTATAGAGAACCAGTCATCTCGATTATGCTGCTCTGCAAAACTTACATATTAAGGGGCTGATTTAGAATAAAAAAAAAAAACCTGAGCTCCTGATCGATCTCCTGAGGTCCAGTGCTGGCTCTTTCCATTGCTCTACTCTTTGCTGATCGCTGACATCACACCGACAGCGCTGCAGACGATCACTGAGCTCAGTGGCCTTGCTGATACAAACGGCATGAGCCGCCAAGCTGGACGATAAGATTCACACACGACGCTTTACTCTCTGAACACACGTACCTGTTGCCCGCATGAACAGCTTGTGGTGATGACTCTCGTATCCACGTGACGAGGACAGCGCCACCCAGTCAGGATCAATCATTCGAGCTCTACAGCAGAATATGGAAGGACATGTCAATAGTCAGAAAATTGTGCATCTTTGGCACACAACAAAAGCAGACCTGGAAAAAATACCAGGTAATTTGGCACCAGCATTTTAACTGGGTCGTAGACAGCTTGAGATGTCGAGCGGCTGGAGGCTGGGGTGTGGGGTGTGGGGTCTTTATGTGGGATGTCTGGACTGCAAAGTGACACTTGTAGAAACATACACATGGCTTAAAGGGAACCTGTCATCTGAATTTGGCGGGACTGGTTTTGGGTCATATGGGCGGAGTTTTCGGGTGTTTGATTCACCCTTTCCTTACCCGCTGGCTGCATGCTGGATGCAATATTGGATTGAAGTTCATTCTCTGTCCTCCATAGTACATGCCTGCACAAGGCAAGATTGCTTTGCGCAGGCGTGTACTACGGAGGACAGAGAAAAAACTTCAATCCAATATTGCAGCCAGCATGCAGCCAGCGGGTAAGGAAAGGGTGAATCAAACACCCGAAAACTCCGCCCATATGACCCAAAACCAGTCCCGCCAAATTCAGGTGACAGAGTCCCTTTAACTTCAGTCTAGGATTTCCAATAATCTGGCAGCTCAGTAATGCCGAACTATCACATTTTCAATACAAATGCACTGGAAAGGAACACATTTGAATTGGTCAATCGATCAAGTTAAAACCCCACCAAGTGGATTTGGAGAAAGTCAAGAAGTCTCTACGGGCAAATGACATTTGCCCCCATATAAGTGGGGGAAAAATTCCTTCCAAAATTTGAAAAAAATCCTAGAAGCAACGTTCCATCTCCAAAAACTAGCACCCATAACCTTTTAATAAAGTAAGATCATTGTTAAAAAAAAAAAAAAAAAAAAAACCTCTTCCCATGCCATACAGACACGTCAGAGGTTTTGCTCAGTGGGGGGTCCGTCCCAAAGAGTGCTGCTCTCCTGTCCCTAACATGGAAAGTCTGTGCCGTCAGTCTCAGGGGGGAGCAGCGCTCAGATGAGTATTTCAGCGTTCAGTATAAAATGGTTGAGTAGTGTAAGTATTACATGGTCAGGAGGTTAAGGGAAGATAGGCCTGGGGACGTTTTTCCTATGAAATCATGGTCTATATCTTCATAATGGAAGACACTATATAATGCTAACGTATATACTGTTACAAGATATGTTAAGAGAAGAGAATGAGCTGTCTGATTGGGAAGGAGGGGGGGGGGGGTGGTAAAGGGAGGGGGATGTTGTTGGGGAAAATCGAAAATACATGTATTGATGTCAAATGTTTTATTGAAATTTTATACTTAATAAAAATCTATTTGAGTTAAAAAAAAAAAAGTATTACATGGTCTGTGGACCTCATGGATATCAAATGGCAACCAACCCAAAATGAAATAATCGGGAAATTATGTTACACTTACATGTAACCGCAAAGAAGACTGTGATAGGCGGTCAGAGGGGGGTAATCAAGACCCCAGTAGAGCAGGTCGTTGCCAGAGGAATTGAAGTACCTGGGTAAGAAGATGAAAAAAAGAAAGAAAATTAGAAGCTTGGCACCTGGATGCCCATTGCAAAAAAGTGCCCGTGTTGGTAGCAGACCCCCATGAATCAGTGCATTTATTAGCTTAGTGTTATGTTCCAGTTGCCTGAGGGGATCATGTAGCACCTTTGCCAGAACAGTTCAGGAGTGGTCGGCTTGTTTTTAATCAGGACGTGTCCATACACAGAGGAAAGGTACCCACATCTGGGAAAGCGTGAACGTTAACTGCGTATTGCAATGTCCTGATTTTTCCATGATGGCACAGGTCAGTTTAGGGGGATCGAGCATGGTAATATACAATCCTGTGTACTTGTCGGAGATAAGCACCCTCTAAGTGAGGTCTGCAACATTCACAGTCAATGGGCCAAATGCTTCCAGCACCTACAGCCAAGGAGCCAGCTTCTCTGCAGACGTTTAGCCAATCCCAGGCAAACGCCCAACTAGGAGAAAGCTTAAAGGAATTGTCTGATGAAAAGATGTTCTAACCTATCCTAACTTTAAAGTCTGTGTTAAATCACCAGAACAGGGCACAGATGTGCACTGCCGCTCCATTCATTCTCTACGTGGACTGTCAAGAATAGAGAATGGCTGCGCTTGACAGCTCCATAAAGTATAACGGGCTGGGCGAGCGTGTGCACTGCTGCTCCATACCAACACGGCATAAATGTGCATGGTTCTGCCTGTGGATATGTGATAACTTCTCTTCACCGGACATCCCCTATATGTCTGCAGAGAAAGCAGACCCCATCTGGACCTGTCGGGACTATACAGCAGGTCGGACATGCTGGTGGCTTCATCGATACGAGACTTCAGACATGCCAGCATTACAAAAACAGTGACTAAACATGGTAAAAAAAAATCCATTGTAGATAACTGGGAAAAACCTACAAGAACATTTTTTCACAAACCATTGCTTCACCGGGAGGTTGAGAGTCACTTCCTGCCAATGCCTTTGGGCCTCGTAGTCTCCGAAAATCGGTGGTTTCCGGGCTCCTGGTAGAAATTAGAAAAGATGGTAAGCGATCGTTTCACTGTAGGGTGGAATTATTTCTTAGATTCGTTAAAAAAGCAAATCCCCAAAGAATCCGGAATTCCCAATTCAGCAATTCCTTCCCAAGTCTATAGTTGGTATCACCTTTTTAGAGGGGCTATGACAACTCTGCCGGACCTGCCTATTCCTTGCTTGTGGTTATTTTGGGACTATCTGAAAATTCTTCAGAGCTGTAAATCTAAATGTTTCCAACCTTCTTCCCTCTGTGGTGCCTGCTAAGAAATAGTAACACAGCCTCCCCTGGTGTGGTCACAATACATTGGGTGGTCTTTGGTTTGGCAGTCTGCAGGATTCTCCCCAGAGTTACGTATACACTGTGTGCAGAATTATTAGGCAAGTTTAGAGGATTATTTTTGTTATTGATTGGAATAATGGCAAAACTGGTGGCAAATGGCATCTTGGCAGCTTCACGCTTGATTTTCCTCAATTCATGGGCAGTTATTTTGCGCCTTTTTTGCCCAACACGCTTCTTGCGACCCTGTTGGCTATTTGCCATGAAACGCTTGATTGTTCGGTGATCGCGCTTCAAAAGTTTGGCAATTTCAAGAATGCTGCATCCCTCTGCAACACATCTCACAATTTTGGACTTTTCAGAGCCCGTCAAATCTCTCTTCTGACCCATTTTGCCAAAGGAAAGGAAGTTGCCTAATAATTAAGCACACCTTATATAGGGTGTTGATGTCATTAGACAACACCCCTCCTCATTACAGAGATGCACATCACACAATTTACTTAATTGGTAGTTGGCTCTCAAGCCTGAACAGCTTGGAGTAGGACAACATGTATAAAAAGTATCATGTGATCAAAATACAACTTGCCGAATAATTCGAATAATTCTGCACAGAAGTGTATTGTGCATTATCCCATCCGCACAGTGATAGTGTAACCTTTATAAGGCTCTCATGCTCCTCCAGAGCCAGGCTAAAAATTTCATTTGCCCTGCTGCAGTCAGTGGCAGTAAATCATGTATTCTGGGGGATGCAGCCTTGCAGCGGAGCAGAGCACTGGGGGCCGCACCTGTTCCACCAGAACATAGAAGTCCCTGTGACCACCAAGTATTAGACGGCTCATAGGACTAGCCGCCTTGTCCACCCGATAGATCTCTCTCTGCCGTCTGAACGTAGCCTCCGCTCTATGGGATCCAGAGGGAGAGATACAGAGTGACAGCAGGTATCTAACTGCATCAATGCATCTAAGCCATGAGCAACCCTAGCGACTCTATGGGGCAGGAATAAATGGCAGTGCATGAACGTCAGCAGAAGACCTGCCATTATTAAAGGATTCGTATACTCTGTGCACTAATTTCTCACTACTTGCAAGATCTCTGCTTGCTGTCAGTCTTCTCTGTGGACGTGTGACCTACACATAAGTGCACGGTTGTTGTGTCACTGTAACCTGGTTCCTAATGAATGACAGCAAGCAGAGATATTACCAAAGTTAAGGAAAGGATAGAGAGTGTATATTGGAATATTGCAGAACATTCCAGTAAAAAAAAAAAAAAAAAAAACATTTATTGTTCACTGTTCTTGTTCACTTCCACAGGATGTTTTGCTGCTAAGACCACCTTTGGATCTGTAGGGGTTCAACAACAGGGACCCCCCTTCAAGAAACAGCTCACCCGCGGAGACTGACATGCGGCGCTTCTTTCCAGACCGCAGCATGTCAATTTCTCAAGCGGATGTATAGAGCGCGGTGAATCCGAACGGTTCAGTGAACACATGCGGATTCACCTGCGCTTTGGACGCTGCGAACATAGGCTGCATCGAAAGCGCTGCTACTTCTGGATCCTGTGCAAATGTCTCCTGTCCTGACAGATTGCTTCAATGTAGCACTGCCGTAACTGGGGGAAACATTAAGCTGCGGGATAGGAATTATCCAGGTCTTGCACTATCCTGTTCTTGGATTTACATTCCCATTTAGCTGAAATAAGAGCAATTCTATAGGTGCAGATATGAAGAAAAGAGGCACAAAAGTCATATGATAGAAACTTAAATGTCTGATGGGTTTTCAAAGCTGCATCCATAGGTAGCAGAAAAGTCCAAATGGAAATCAGAGTATTCTGCACTGCAAATGGTGACGTCTGGAGAATCCACATATAAGGCCAGACTCATATTCTGGTTTTTGATGAGACATTTGTAACTGGATGGACTATTGTAACTCTCTACTAATCGGTCTCCCTCTTGCAAAACTCTCCCCGCTCCAATCTGTCCTGAATGCTGCAGCCAGGATCATATTCCTCACCAACCGTTACACCGATGCCTCTACCCTGTGCCAGTCATTACACTGGCTACCCATCCACTCCAGAATCCAGTACAAAACTACTACCCTCATCCATAAAGCACTCCATGGCTCAGCACCACCCTACATCTCCTCTCTGGTATCAGTCTACCACCCTACCCGTGCCCTCCGCTCCGCTAATGACCTCAGGTTAGCATCCTCAATAATCAGAACCTCCCACTCCCGTCTCCAAGACTTTACACGTGCTGCGCCGATTCTTTGGAATGCACTACCTAGGTTAATACGATTAATCCCCAATCCCCACAGTTTTAAGCGTGCCCTAAAAACTCATTTGTTCAGACTGGCCTACCGCCTCAATGCATTAACCTAACGATCCCTGTGTGGCCTATTTATAATAAAAAAAAAAAAAAAAAAAAAAGGTTCCTCGCATCATGTTCTCATACACTTTATGCAGTATTAGCCCTCTGTGTCTGTACTGCTACATACTTAGGCAGGTAACTGGTTCATGCAGCTTTACATGAACACCTGAGCCTTACACTATAGCTGGTCCGAATAACTAAAGCAATTGTTACCATCCACCTCTCGTGTCTCCCCTTTTCCCCATAGTTTGTAAGCTTGCGAGCAGGGCCCTCACTCCTCCTGGTATCTGTTTTGAACTGTATTTCTGTTATGCTGTAATGTCTATTGTCTGTACAAGTCCCCTCTATAATTTGTAAAGCGCTGCGGAATATGTTGGCGCTATATAAATAAAATTATTATTATTATTATTATTTGAAACATATCTGCTCTCAAATCCTCAAAAACTGCATTAAATACTCTTCATTCACTTCAATGGAAAACCCACACTGCTGTTCATATGGCCAGTTTGCTGAGAATTTTCTCCTACTCCAAACTTGACAATATAAAATACAAAAAAAGGCTGCAAAACACAGTAAGGGGACAAACTCTTAAAAAAAAAAAAAAAGCTTCCAAATTCATTTAAAAAAGCAGTTTCCTGCAGAGGAATACTTCTGAAAAACTTGTCAGATTTTTCGACCTTCAAAAAACACATTGTGTAAAGCTATTATAATACTAGTGCATCCATTGTGGAATTATTTAACAGTTTCTGAATTTGCCCCAAGAGATCATCCACATGGGTCTGATGGAATTTTCCGGGTAGAAAATCTACTGCAAATCACAGAATCAACAACAGGGAAGTGATTGTACAAAATGTCACCCACGAGCTGCGGATTGGAAGTTCACAAGACCCTGGAGAAGGTGATCAGGGACGGATTTTCTGGTCCCTGATCACATGATCGCCGTTATGATCACGTAACAAAACAAAAAAAAAAAATTCTCTCTCTTCCGACAAGATATATATCACAAGAGAGAGAAATGAGACCCTCAAGCCCTTGCCCCTCTATACCTCTGCCATCCCCCTGGCCCTTCTCCTCCTCTTCCTGAAAAAAGGAAGTTTGTGCCCAAATAGTAGTTTTCCCGTATATACAGGTGTGCTCAAAAGTTTACATACCCAGGCAGAATTTTTGCTTTCTTGGCCTTTTTTCAGAGAATATGAATGATCGCACCAAAACTTTTTCCCCACTCATGGTTATTGGTTGGGTGAAGCCATTTATTGTCAAACTGCTGTGTTAATGTGCTGCATTCATCTTTCCTTCAACTTTGACCAAGTTTCCTGTGCCTTTGTAGCTCACACATCCACAAAACATCAGTGATCCACCGCCATGCTATACAGTAGGAATGGTGTTCCTTTAATTATAGGTCTTGTTGACCTCTCTCCAAATGTAACATTTATGGTTGCGGCCAAAAAGTTACATTTTGGTCTCATCACTCCAAAATTACCTTTTCCAGATGTTTTGAGGCTTGTCTCTGTGCTGTTTTGTGCATTGTAGGTGAGATACTTTGTGGCATTTGCACAGTAATGGCTTCCTTCTGGTGACTCGACCATGCAGCCTATGTTTCTTCAAGTGCCTCCTTATTGTGCATCTTGAAACAGCCACACCGCTAGTTTTCAGAGAGTCCTGTATTTTAGCTGATGGTATTTGTGGGTTATTCTTTGCATCCTGAACAATTTTCCTGGCAGTTGTGGACGACATTTTTGTTGGTCTGCCTGACCATAGATTTGTTTTTATAGAGCCCCTGATTTTCCATTTGTTAATCACAGTTTAAACGCTGCTGACTGGCATTATCAATTCCTTGGATATCTTTTTGTATCCCTTTCCTGTTTTATACAGTTCAACTACCTTTTCCCGTAGATCCGACGACAATTCTTTTGCTTTCCCCATGACTCCCAATCCAGAAATGTCAGTGGTTGGATGAAAGATGCAAGAGTCTGTCTGGATCCCAGAAACTCACTCAGCTTTTATGCACACACCCTGATTACAAGCAAACAGGCCACAGGTGAGGATGTTATCTTTAGTAGCCATTCGCACCCATTTGGGTAAACTTCTGTGCATGTTATCAGGCCAAAATCATCAGGTTATGTGAACTTTTGATCAGGGTCATTTGGATGTTTTTGGTTGTCATTATGATATAAAAAGAGAACACACAGTAGTCTGACAATAAATGGCTTCACCCAACCACTGACCATGAGTGGAGAAAACATTTTGGTGTTATCATTCATATTTCTCCGAAAAAAGGCCAAGAAAGCAAAAATTCTTCCGGGGTATGTGAACTTTTAAGCACAACTGTATTGGGTGTTGGCATACTTATGAGAATTTAAATAACAAATGTTGGGGTTTATTTTCTCATGTTACCCTTATGAAAGCAAAAAAGTTGGGTCTAAAGTAAAATTTTTGTTAAAAAAAAAAAAGTAAAATGTTTATTTTTTCCTTCCACATTCCATTAATTCCTGTTAACTTCTTGAATGTGTTTATGAGTACTTTGAAGGGTGCAGTTTTTAACATGGTATCACTTTGGGGTATTTTATGTCATATAGGCCCCAAAAAAAACACTTCAAAGGTGATGTGGTCATTAAAGAGTTTTGTAAATTTTGTTGGAAAAATTAGAAACCGCTGGTCAACTTTGTACCCTTCTAACTTCTTAACAGAAAAAAAAAAAAATACGGTTCAAAAACTGTGCTGATGTAAAGTGAACATGTGGGAAATGTGAATTATTGTGTGTGGTGTAACTATCTGGTATAAGGGCATAGAAATTTAAAGTTTGAAAATTGCGAAATTTTCAAATTTTTCATAAATATGCACAAATACTCTCAACCAAATGTTACCACTAACATGAAGTACAATGTGTCACGAGAAAAAAAAAACAATCTGAGAATCAGTGGGATCCATCGAGAATCAGTGGGATCCGTTGAAGCGTTCCACGGTTATTACCTCATACAGTGACATTAGGCAGATTTCAAAAAATTTGGCTTGGTCAAAATTAGCTCCATTACTAAGGGGCTGACATATTTTCCCCACAACTAAAATAACAACAAATAAAGTACAGAAGTTTGGTATCGCTGTAATCGCACCGACCTAAAGAATCACATTACCGGCTCATTTTAAAAACAAAACAATGACGGAATTGCTTTTTAAAAAAATTATTTAGTAAAATGGACAGCGTCAATCAAAACAACAACTTTGTTCTGCAACACACAAGACATTGTGGCTCATGGAAGAAGCGGAGTCAAAAAAAAAAAAAAGCACAAAAATCTAAAATGTCCTTGTAGGGAAGGGGTTAAACTTTACATAACAGGAGAAAATCCCAGTTTGGACTTCAGCGCAGGACACTGGACTGGAGGGATATACTGGAGGATACAGGTGTGTATAAGATGGAGCTGGGGGAATATTAGTGAGCGATCCCTCAGCAAGAGCATCGCCCCGGCAAGAGCGTTACCTCAGTATTATTACCATCAGCTCAGTATGAACATTACCCCGGTATTATTAGCATTACCTCAGTATTATTACCATTACCTCAGTATTATTACCATTACCTCAGTATTATTACCATTACCTCAGTATTATTACCATCAGCTCAGTATTATTACCATCAGCTCAGTATGAGCGTTACCCCGGTATTATTAGCATTACCTCAGTATGAGCATTACCTCAGTATTATTACCATTACCTCAGTATTATTACCATTACCTCAGTATTATTACCATTACCTCAGTATGAGCGTTACCCCGGTATTATTAGCATTACCTCAGTATGAGCATTACCTCAGTATTATTACCATTACCTCAGTATGAGCGTTACCCCGGTATTATTAGCATTACCTCAGTATGAGCATTACCCCGGTATTATTAGCATTACCTCAGTATGAGCGTTACCCCGGTATTATTAGCATTACCCCGGTATTATTAGCATTACCTCAGTATGAGCATTACCTCAGTATTATTACCATTACCTCAGTATTATTACCATCAGCTCAGTATGAGCGTTACCCCGGTATTATTACCATTACCTCAGTATTATTACCATCAGCTCAGTATGAGCGTTACCTCGGTATTATTAGCATTACCTCAGTATGAGCATTACCTCAGTATTATTACCATTACCTCAGTATTATTACCATTACCTCAGTATGAGCGTTACCCCGGTATTATTACCATTACCTCAGTATTATTACCATTACCTCAGTATTATTACCATTACCTCAGTATGAGCGTTACCCCAGTATTATTAGCATTACCTCAGTATGAGCGTTACCCCGGTATTATTAGCATTACCCCGGTATTATTAGCATTACCTCAGTATGAGCATTACCTCAGTATGAGCATTACCTCAGTATGAGCATTACCTCAGTATTATTACCATTACCTCAGTATGAGCGTTACCCCGGTATTATTAGCATTACCTCAGTATGAGCATTACCTCAGTATTATTACCATTACCTCAGTATTATTACCATCAGCTCAGTATGAGCGTTACCCCGGTATTATTAGCATTACCTCAGTATTATTACCATTACCTCAGTATTATTACCATCAGCTCAGTATGAGCGTTACCCCGGTATTATTAGCATTACCTCAGTATGAGCATTACCTCAGTATTATTACCATTACCTCAGTATTATTACCATTACCTCAGTATGAGCGTTACCCCGGTATTATTACCATTACCTCAGTATTATTACCATTACCTCAGTATTATTACCATTACCTCAGTATGAGCGTTACCCCAGTATTATTAGCATTACCTCAGTATGAGCGTTACCCCGGTATTATTAGCATTACCTCAGTATGAGCATTACCCCGGTATTATTAGCATTACCTCAGTATGAGCGTTACCCCGGTATTATTAGCATTACCTCAGTATGAGCGTTACCCCGGTATTATTACCATTACCTCAGTATGAGCGTTACCTCGGTATTATTACCATTACCTCAGTATGAGCGTTACCCCGGTATTATTAGCATTACCTCAGTATGAGCGTTACCCCGGTATTATTAGCATTACCTCAGTATGAGCGTTACCCCGGTATTATTAGCATTACCTCAGTATGAGCGTTACCCCGGTATTATTAGCATTACCTCAGTATGAGCGTTACCCGGTATTATTAGCATTACCTGGTATTATTAGCATTACCTCAGTATTATTACCATTACCTCAGTATTATTACCATTACCTCAGTATGAGCGTTACCCCGGTATTATTACCATTACCTCAGTATGAGCGTTACCCCGGTATTATTAGCATTACCTCAGTATTAGCATTACCTCAGTATGAGCATTACCTCAGTATTATTACCATTACCTCAGTATGAGCGTTACCCCGGTATCATTACCATTACCCCGGTATTATTAGCATTACCTCAGTATGAGCGTTACCCCGGTATTATTAGCATTACCCCGGTATTATTAGCATTACCTCAGTATGAGCGTTACCTCGGTATTATTAGCATTACCTCAGTATGAGCATTACCCCGGTATTATTAGCATTACCTCAGTATGAGCATTACCCCGGTATTATTAGCATTACCTCAGTATGAGCATTACCCCGGTATTATTAGCATTACCTCAGTATGACCATTACCTCGGTATTATTAGCATTACCTCAGTATGAGCATTACCTCGGTATTATGAGCATTACCTCAGTATGATTATTACCCCGGTATTATTAGCATTACCTCAGTATGACCATTACCTCGGTATTATGAGCATTACCTCAGTATGACCATTACCCCGGTATTATTAGCATTACGTCAGTATGACCATTACCCCGGTATTATTAGCATTACCTCAGTATGACCATTACCCCGGTATTATTAGCATTACCTCAGTATGAGCGTTACCCCGGTATTATTAGCATTACCTCAGTATGAGCGTTACCCCGGTATTATTAGCATTACCTCAGTATGAGCATTACCCCGGTATTATTAGCATTACCTCAGTATGAGCATTACCCCGGTATTATTAGCATTACCTCAGTATGAGCGTTACCCCGGTATTATTAGCGTTACCTCAGTATGAGCGTTACCCCGGTATTATTAGCATTACCTCAGTATGAGCGTTACCCCGGTATTATTAGCGTTACCTCAGTATGAGCGTTACCCCGGTATTATTAGCGTTACCTCAGTATGAGCGTTACCCCGGTATTATGAGCATTACCTCAGTATGAGCATTACCCCGGTATTATTACCATTACCTCAGTATGACCATTACCCCGGTATTATGAGCATTACCTCAGTATGAGCATTACCCCGGTATTATTACCATTACCTCAGTATGAGCATTACCCCGGTATTATTACCATTACCTCAGTATGAGCATTACCCCGGTATTATTACCATTACCTCAGTATGAGCATTACCCCGGTATTATTAGCATTACCTCAGTATGACCATTACCTCGGTATTATTAGCATTACCCCGGTATTATTAGCATTACCTCAGTATGACCATTACCTCGGTATTATTACCATTACCTCAGTATGAGCATTACCTCGGTATTATGAGAATTACCTCAGTATGAGCATTACCTCGGTATTATGAGCATTACCTCAGTATGAGCATTACCTCGGTATTATGAGCATTACCTCAGTATGAGCATTACCTCGGTATTATGAGCATTACCTCAGTATGAGCATTACCTCGGTATTATGAACATTACCTCAGTATGAGCATTACCCCGGTATTATTAGCATTACCCCAGTATTATTAGCATTACCTCAGTATGACCATTACCTCTGTATTATTACCATTACCCCGGTATTATGAGCATTACCTCAGTATGAGCATTACCCCAGTATTATGAGCATTACCTCGGTATTATGAGCATTACCTCGGTATTATGAGCATTACCCCGGTATTATGAGCATTACCTCAGTATTATGAGCATTACCTCGGTATTATTACCATTACCCCGGTATTATGAGCATCACCCCGGTGTTATGAGCATTACCCCGGTGTTATGAGCATTACCCCGGTGTTATGAGCATTACCCCGGTGTTATGAGCATTACCCCGGTGTTATGAGCATTACCCCGGTGTTATGAGCATTACCCCGGTGTTATGAGCATTACCCCGGTGTTATGAGCATTACCCCGGTGTTATGAGCATTACCCCGGTGTTATGAGCATTACCCCGGTGTTATGAGCATTACCCCGGTGTTATGAGCATTACCCCGGTGTTATGAGCATTACCCCGGTGTTATGAGCATTACCCCGGTGTTATGAGCATTACCCCGGTGTTATGAGCATTACCCCGGTGTTATGAGCATTACCCCGGTGTTATGAGCATTACCCCGGTGTTATGAGCATTACCCCGGTGTTATGAGCATTACCCCGGTGTTATGAGCATTACCCCGGTGTTATGAGCATTACCCCGGTGTTATGAGCATTACCCCGGTGTTATGAGCATTACCCCGGTGTTATGAGCATTACCCCGGTGTTATGAGCATTACCCCGGTGTTATGAGCATTACCCCGGTGTTATGAGCATTACCCCGGTGTTATGAGCATTACCCCGGTATTATGAGCATTACCCCGGTGTTATGAGCATTACCCCGGTGTTATGAGCATTACCCCGGTATTATTAGCATTACCTCGGTATTATGAGCATTACCCCGGTATTATTAGCATTACCCCGGTATTATGAGCATTACCCCGGTGTTATGAGCATTACCTCGGTATTATTAGCATTACCCCGGTATTATGAGCATTACCCCGGTATTATGAGCATTACCCCGGTGTTATGAGCATTACCCCGGTATTATGAGCATTACCTCGGTATTATTAGCATTACCCCGGTATTATTAGCATTACCCCGGTATTATGAGCATTACCCCGGTATTATGAGCATTACCCCGGTATTATTAGCATTACCCCGGTGTTATGAGCATTACCCCGGTATTATGAGCATTACCCCGGTATTATGAGCATTACCTCGGTATTATTAGCATTACCTCAGTATGAGCATTACCCCGGTATTATTAGCATTACCCCGGTATTATGAGCATTACCCCGGTATTATGAGCATTACCCCGGTATTATGAGCATTACCCCGGTATTATGAGCATTACCCCGGTGTTATGAGCATTACCTCGGTATTATTAGCATTACCTCAGTATGAGCATTACCCCGGTATTATTAGCATTACCCCGGTATTATTAGCATTACCCCGGTATTATTAGCATTACCCCGGTATTATTAGCATTACCCCGGTATTATTAGCATTACCCCGGTATTATTAGCATTACCCCGGTGTTATGAGCATTACCCCGGTATTATGAGCATTACCTCGGTATTATGAGCATTACCCCGGTATTATTAGCATAACCCCGGTATTATGAGCATTACCCCGGTATTATGAGCATTACATCGGTATTATGAGCATTACCCCGGTGTTATGAGCATTACCTCGGTATTATGAGCATTACAGTAAAATATCGATATTTGCAGATGATACAAAACTACGTAAAGCAGTTAATACAAGAGAAGATAGTTTTCTGCTACAGATGGATCTGGATAAGTTGGAAACTTGGGCTGAAAGGTGGCAGATGAGGTTTAACAATGATAAATGTAAGGTTATACACATGGGAAGAAGGAATCAATGTCACCATTACACACTGAATGGGAAACCACTGGGTAAATCTGACAGGGAGAAGGACTTGGGGATCCTAGTTAATGATAAACTTACCTGGAGCAGCCAGTGCCAGGCAGCAGCTGCCAAGGCAAACAGGATCATGGGGTGCATTAAAAGAGGTCTGGATACACATGATGAGAGCATTATACTGCCTCTGTACAAATCCCTAGTTAGACCGCACATGGAGTACTGTGTCCAGTTTTGGGCACCGGTGCTCAGGAAGGATATAATGGAACTAGAGAGTACAAAGGCAACAAAATTAATAAAGGGGATGGGAGAACTACAATACCCAGATAGATTAGCGAAATTAGGATTATTTAGTCTAGAAAAAAGACGACTGAGGGGCGATCTAATAACCATGTATAAGTATATAAGGGGACAATACAAATATCTCGCTGAGGATCTGTTTATACCAAGGAAGGTGACGGGCACAAGGGGGCATTCTTTGCGTCTGGAGGAGAGAAGGTTTTTCCACCAACATAGAAGAGGATTCTTTACTGTTAGGGCGATGAGAATCTGGAATTGCTTGCCTGAGGAGGTGGTGATGGCGAACTCAGTCGAGGGGTTCAAGAGAGGCCTGGATGTCTTCCTGGAGCAGAACAATATTGTATCATACAATTATTAGATTCTGTAGAAGGACGTAGATCTGGGGATTTATTATGATGGAATATAGGCTGAACTGGATGGACAAATGTCTTTTTTCGGCCTTACTAACTATGTTACTATGTTACTATGTTACCCCGGTATTATGAGCATCACCCCGGTATTATGAGCATTACCCCGGTATTATGAGCATTACCTCAGTATGAGCATTACCCCGGTATTATTAGCATCACCCCGGTATTATGAGCATCACCCCGGTATTATGAGCATCACCCCGGTATTATGAGCATCACCCCGGTATTATGAGCATCACCCCGGTATTATGAGCATCACCCCGGTATTATGAGCATCACCCCGGTATTATGAGCATCACCCCGGTATTATTAGCATCACCCCGGTATTATTAGCATCACCCCGGTATTATTAGCATTACCCCGGTATTATGAGCATTACCCCGGTATTATGAGCATTACCCCGGTATTATGAGCATTACCCCGGTATTATGAGCATTACCCCGGTATTATGAGCATTACCCCGGTATTATGAGCATTACCCCGGTATTATGAGCATTACCCCGGTATTATTAGCATTACCCCGGTATTATGAGCATTACCCCGGTATTATGAGCATTACCCCGGTATTATGAGCATTACCCCGGTATTATGAGCATTACCCCGGTATTATGAGCATTACCCCGGTATTATTAGCATTACCCCGGTATTATTAGCATTACCCCGGTATTATGAGCATTACCCCGGTATTATGAGCATTACCCCGGTATTATGAGCATTACCCCGGTATTATGAGCATTACCCCGGTATTATTAGCATTACCCCGGTATTATGAGCATTACCTCGGTATTATGAGCATTACCCCGGTATTATGAGCATTACATCGGTATTATTAGCATTACCCCGGTATTATGAGCATTACATCGGTATTATTAGCATTACCTCGGTATTATGAGCATTACCCCGGTATTATGAGCATTACCCCGGTATTATGAGCATTACCCCGGTATTATTAGCATTACCCCGGTATTATTAGCATTACCCCGGTATTATTAGCATTACCCCGGTATTATGAGCATTACCTCGGTATTATGAGCATTACATCGGTATTATTAGCATTACCCCGGTATTATGAGCATTACATCGGTATTATTAGCATTACCCCGGTATTATGAGCATTACATCGGTATTATGAGCATTACCTCGGTATTATGAGCATTACCCCGGTATTATTAGCATTACCCCGGTATTATGAGCATTACCCCGGTATTATTAGCATTACCCCGGTATTATTAGCATTACCCCGGTATTATTAGCATTACCCCGGTATTATGAGCATTACCCCGGTATTATGAGCATTACCCCGGTATTATGAGCATTACCCCGGTATTATGAGCATTACCCCGGTATTATGAGCATTACCCCGGTATTATGAGCATTACCCCGGTATTATGAGCATTACCCCGGTATTATGAGCATTACCCCGGTATTATGAGCATTACCCCGGTATTATGAGCATTACCCCGGTATTATGAGCATTACCCCGGTATTATGAGCATTACCCCGGTATTATGAGCATTACCCCGGTATTATGAGCATTACCCCGGTATTATGAGCATTACCCCGGTATTATGAGCATTACCCCGGTATTATGAGCATTACCCCGGTATTATGAGCATTACCCCGGTATTATGAGCATTACCCCGGTATTATGAGCATTACCCCGGTATTATGAGCATTACCCCGGTATTATGAGCATTACCCCGGTATTATGAGCATTACCCCGGTATTATGAGCATTACCCCGGTATTATGAGCATTACCCCGGTATTATGAGCATTACCCCGGTATTATGAGCATTACCCCGGTATTATGAGCATTACCCCGGTATTATGAGCATTACCCCGGTATTATGAGCATTACCCCGGTATTATGAGCATTACCCCGGTATTATGAGCATTACCCCGGTATTATGAGCATTACCCCGGTATTATGAGCATTACCCCGGTATTATGAGCATTACCCCGGTATTATGAGCATTACCCCGGTATTATGAGCATTACCCCGGTATTATGAGCATTACCCCGGTATTATGAGCATTACCCCGGTATTATGAGCATTACCCCGGTATTATGAGCATTACCCCGGTATTATGAGCATTACCCCGGTATTATGAGCATTACCCCGGTATTATGAGCATTACCCCGGTATTATGAGCATTACCCCGGTATTATGAGCATTACCCCGGTATTATGAGCATTACCCCGGTATTATTAGCATTACCCCGGTATTATTAGCATTACCCCGGTATTATTAGCATTACCCCGGTATTATGAGCATTACCCCGGTATTATGAGCATTACCCCGGTATTATGAGCATTACCCCGGTATTATGAGCATTACCCCGGTATTATGAGCATTACCCCGGTATTATGAGCATTACCCCGGTATTATGAGCATTACCCCGGTATTATGAGCATTACCCCGGTATTATGAGCATTACCCCGGTATTATTAGCATTACCCCGGTATTATGAGCATTACCCCGGTATTATGAGCATTACCCCGGTATTATGAGCATTACCCCGGTATTATGAGCATTACCCCGGTATTATGAGCATTACCCCGGTATTATTAGCATTACCCCGGTATTATTAGCATTACCCCGGTATTATGAGCATTACCCCGGTATTATGAGCATTACCCCGGTATTATGAGCATTACCCCGGTATTATGAGCATTACCCCGGTATTATGAGCATTACCCCGGTATTATGAGCATTACCCCGGTATTATTAGCATTACCCCGGTATTATGAGCATTACCTCGGTATTATGAGCATTACATCGGTATTATTAGCATTACCCCGGTATTATGAGCATTACATCGGTATTATTAGCATTACCCCGGTATTATGAGCATTACCCCGGTATTATGAGCATTACCCCGGTATTATGAGCATTACCCCGGTATTATTAGCATTACCCCGGTATTATTAGCATTACCCCGGTATTATTAGCATTACCCCGGTATTATGAGCATTACATCGGTATTATTAGCATTACCCCGGTATTATGAGCATTACATCGGTATTATTAGCATTACCCCGGTATTATGAGCATTACCTCGGTATTATGAGCATTACATCGGTATTATTAGCATTACCCCGGTATTATGAGCATTACATCGGTATTATTAGCATTACCTCGGTATTATGAGCATTACCCCGGTATTATGAGCATTACCCCGGTATTATGAGCATTACCCCGGTATTATTAGCATTACCCCGGTATTATTAGCATTACCCCGGTATTATTAGCATTACCTCGGTATTATGAGCATTACATCGGTATTATTAGCATTACCCCGGTATTATGAGCATTACCCCGGTATTATGAGCATTACCCCGGTATTATGAGCATTACCCCGGTATTATGAGCATTACCCCGGTATTATGAGCATTACCCCGGTATTATGAGCATTACCCCGGTATTATTAGCATTACCCCGGTATTATGAGCATTACCCCGGTATTATGAGCATTACCCCGGTATTATGAGCATTACCCCGGTATTATGAGCATTACCCCGGTATTATGAGCATTACCCCGGTATTATTACCTGAGTACGGGTACAAGGACACGGCCCAGCGCACAGTCACAGCCAGCAGGACACTCAGCGCTGTCACACAACCCTCCATGGCCGCAGCACAGCTCACCGGCTCTACGTCACTCACTGGCGACAGCGCGATATTTCTGCGTCACAGTCCTGCTGCTGCACTCGCTTCCTGGTTTCTACGACAACGACATGCAAAGAAGAAAAGACGCCATTTTTGTTTTGGGAAAAGAGCTCGTTTTACCGAAAGAAGAATCACGACTGCAGCGCTCTCCGCAGTCTAATAACACGGAAGAGACGTGCAGCCTGTTTTGTACATATTTACTTTAAGAAGTACAAATATAATAGAAAATGGCAAAGATGTTTGCCCTCACTAAACATGGTGGATGTCAGTATAAATCTTAGATGCTGACTGAAGCTGGCATTTTAGTTTACTCTGCGTCTTTTTCAGTAATAATTCAAACGCAAAGTATGTGACTAAATGCATGTGAATTGTCTGACTGAAGCAATCGTCCATGAGCCGCAGTCTCACACAGTGACCGCTCCATACTGTCCAGCGCAGTTTTCTGCACAACTACGTATTTTTTCAGTTGCAACTTACCTCCAAAATCGTGCAGCCATCGATGCCAGACTATTTTTATTTCAGCGCTTTCATTTTTTTCCCTCTTCCAAAACCCATAACTATTTTACCACCTGTGGACATCACCACACGAGGGCTTGTTGAGTTGTAGTTTTTGTTGGCACTGTTCACTGTACCGTATAATCTCCTGAAAAATGGGAAAAAATATAAGTGAGGTGGAATGGTGAAAAATGTTGTAATTCCACCATTGTTTTTTTTTTTTTTGGGGGGGGGGTGTTTTTACTGTGTTCATTGTATGGTAAAAATGACCTTGGGACATGATTCTCCAGGTCAGTGCGATCACAGCGATACCAAACTTTTATTGTTTTATTTATTATTTTAGCGGCTTAAAAAAAGTGAACTTTGTTAATAACTTTTTGTGCCACCATTTTGGACATTTTATTATTTTTTTCCGTCTGTGGACCTATGTGGAGGCTTGTTCTTTAGTTTCTAAGTTGTAGTTTTCATTGGTACGATATTGCGGTACGTAGAATGTCTTCATCACCTTGTGTATTTTTATTTTTTTAAGGGAAACTGACGCGACAAAAAAACAAACAGCGTTTCTGGCATTTCAATAATTTTTTCTTTGTGGCATTGTAATTTGCAATGAAAATGATGAATACATGGATAGTTGGTGCTTGCAACCAAAAGGGATTCAACAAGAGAAACTAGAGGTGGAGGATGACCAATGGCATAAATCGAAGAGTGGGAACCCCATAGCGAGGATGGGAATGGGTCCCTCATTATGGTGCAAGGCTCTAACTTCCAGAACAGAAGGTCATGGTGGTTTTTGACAATTTTCCAACCTTTGCTAACAATACAGTCCCTTGTCAATCAAATAAATAAGTCAGCACTCTGTAGCGCCAAAACTTGCAAACATGAAATATGAAAATTGAATTGCATTGCTGCACTAGAAATATGAAAAATTGAGAAAGTTTAGTGCATAAATTGGCCAATTCATGTGTACCTGGTAGCCACGATAAGGCATTTCTCATTTACCAAGACCTAACAACGCCAATCCTCACTTAGAATAAAGTCTCCATCTGTGTGGGAACCTGTGAATCCTCTATAAGACTTAAACCTATATCTCTGTGGAGGGGTAGGGTCCTACCTTGTTTAAAACCTTTCTCAATTTTTCATATTTCTAGTGCAGTAATGCAATTCAATTTTCATGTTTCATGTTTGCAAGTTTTGGCGCTACAGAGTGCTGCCTTATTTATTTGATTGTATATGAGTTGGTGACTCTAGGTTAGCACCTGTCAACACCTAGTCTATGTATGGATGTGACGGTCAGTTTTTTTGAAATTGGAATTCATTAGCCTTCTGATTGAGCATTCCGTCTCTTAGCTACAGGCGTTTTTATTCTATGTCTAATCTATGTTTGGATGTGACAGTGAGTTTTTTTTTAAACTAGTTAAATTCTCAGACCCCTAATGAGACCAAACAGACCATGGCCCCTTCCTACAATGGGCACTACGGTGGCCACGTCAGACCCTCCAGTATATATACCCATGAAGGTGGTAGTGCCAAGACAGAGACTGAAGTAAAGGTTATATTGTGCTCTGAACCATTGGTGTGTGGCGTGACTTGGTGGCTGCCATCCCTGGCAGAATCTCCATCAGTGTTCTTTGGTTATTCTAACAATACAGAGAATGTGTCATTTTTAACTTTAGGCCTTTTAGAGATCATTTCATCTTCAGCTTGCTTAAGTGTTCACAATAACAGTAATTTTAACAAGGGCTACCCACATTTTTACATGCCACTGTATATCCCCGCACCTGGTATATATCTCTTATCCTGGACCCCATCATGGTATTATTATTTATTTATTTATTTATATAGCACCATTAATTCCATGGTGCTGTACATGAGAAGGGGTGACATCAAAATACAAATATCACTTACAGTAAGCAAACTAACAATGACGGACTGATACAGAGGGGGACAGGACCCTGCCCTTGCGGGCTTACATTCTACAGGATTATGGGGAAGGAGACAGTAGGTCGGGGGTTGCAGTAGCTCCGATGGTGTCGAGGTGGCCGTGTGGTCATTACAGGTTGTAAGTTTCTTTGAAGAGGTGGGTTTTCAGGTTTCTTTTGAAGGATCCAAATGTGGTGGATAACTGGACATGTTGGGACACAGAATTCCAGGATTGGGAGATATGGTATATATATCCCCCAACCTGGAATGAGCCCCTTATCCTTGGCCGCATTCTGGTGTATGAGCCCCCCATCCTGGTATGTATTTCCCCCATTCGGGTATATGTGTCCTTTATCCTGGGCCCCATCC
The DNA here is from genome assembly GCF_032444005.1 of Ranitomeya imitator. Classification (NCBI taxonomy): domain Eukaryota; kingdom Metazoa; phylum Chordata; class Amphibia; order Anura; family Dendrobatidae; genus Ranitomeya; species Ranitomeya imitator. The sequence continues at coordinate 187,943,953 of NC_091289.1, read as the reverse complement.
TGGTATATATGTTCTTTATCCTGAGTCCCATCCTTGTAAACATATATGCCTCATTCTGGTATGTATCTCCCTTATCCTGGTATACAGTGGGGCAAAAAAGTATTTAGTCAGTCAGCAATAGTGCAAGTTCCACCACTTAAAAAGATGAGAGGCGTCTGTAATTTACATCATAGGTAGACCTCAACTATGGGAGACAAACTGAGAAAAAAAAATCCAGAAAATCACATTGTCTGTTTTTTTAACATTTTATTTGCATATTATGGTGGAAAATAAGTATTTGGTCAGAAAAAAAATTTCATCTCAATACTTTGTAATATATCCTTTGTTGGCAATGACAGAGGTCAAACGTTTTCTGTAAGTCTTCACAAGGTTGCCACACACGGTTGTTGGTATGTTGGCCCATTCCTCCATGCAGATCTCCTCTAGAGCAGTGATGTTTTTGGCTTTTCGCTTGGCAACACGGACTTTCAACTCCCTCCAAAGGTTTTCTATAGGGTTGAGATCTGGAGACTGGCTAGGCCACTCCAGGACCTTGAAATGCTTCTTACGAAGCCACTCCTTCGTTGCCCTGGCGGTGTGCTTTGGATCATTGTCATGTTGAAAGACCCAGCCACGTTTCATCTACAATGCCCTTGCTGATGGAAGGAGGTTTGCACTCAAAATCTCACGATACATGGCCCCATTCATTCTTTCATGTACCCGGATCAGTCGTCCTGGCCCCTTTGCGGAGAAACAGCCCCAAAGCATGATGTTTCCACCACCATGCTTTACAGTAGGTATGGTGTTTGATGGATGCAACTCAGTATTCTTTTTCCTCCAAACACGACAAGTTGTGTTTCTACCAAACAGTTCCAGTTTGGTTTCATCAGACCATAGGACATTCTCCCAAAACTCCTCTGGATCATCCACATGCTCTCTAGCAAACTTCAGACGGGCCCGGACATGTACTGGCTTAAGCAGTGGGACACGTCTGGCACTGCAGGATCTGAGTCCATGGTGGCGTAGTGTGTTACTTATGGTAGGCCTTGTTACATTGGTCCCAGCTCTCTGCAGTTCATTCACTAGGTCCCCCCGCGTGGTTCTGGGATTTTTGCTCACCGTTCTTGTGATCATTCTGACCCCACGGGGTGGGATTTTGCGTGGAGCCCCAGATCGAGGGAGATTATCAGTGGTCTTGTATGTCTTCCATTTTCTAATTATTGCTCCCACTATTGATTTCTTCACTCCAAGCTGGTTGGCTATTGCAGATTCAGTTTTCCCAGCCTGGTGCAGGGCTACAATTTTGTTTCTGGTGTTATTTGACAGCTCTTTGGTCTTCACCATAGTGGAGTTTGGAGTCAGACTGTTTGAGGGTGTGCACAGGTGTCTTTTTATACTGATAACAAGTTTAAACAGGAGCCATTACTACAGGTAATGAGTGGAGGAAAGAGTAGACTGTTAAAGAAGAAGTTACAGGTCTGTGAGAGCCAGAAATCTTGATTGTTTGTTTCTGACCAAATACTTATTTTCCACCATAATATGCAAAAAAAATTATAAAAAAACAGACAATGTGATTTTCTGGATTTTTTTTTCTCAGTTTGTCTCCCATAGTTGAGGTCTACCTATGATGTAAATTACAGATGCCTCTCATCTTTTTAAGTGGTGGAACTTGCACTATTGCTGACTGACTAAATACATTTTTGCCCCACTGTATATATACCCCCATCCTGGTCTATGGCCCCCATTCCACCACTGTTCTTTAATGCATAGAAAAAATAAATATATTCGCCTTCCCTTTGCTCCCCCAGTCATGCAGTGTCCTCTTCTGAAGCCGGCAGCTGACTTTAGCTACTGCAAGCGACGAGATCTTATGATGTCATTGCCCATGCGCCCACAGTCACATGTATGCCAATGTCACCTGCTCGCCTTTGATTGGTAGGCAGCATGTATTGCCACAAATAAACGCAACGGCTGTGTGCGCCGCTATACACTTCAGCTAAATGTGCGGGTTTGTGTAGGCGTCGGCAGGCCCCTCACCTTCATAGGCCCAGTTGCGACCACAGTCATTACGCCACTGAGAGCGCTATAACAGAGTAAACTTAGCAATATGGCAGTGCTGACTTTGTCTCGAGTCAAATGCAGAGCTGACAAAGTTGACTCAGCAATATAGCAGGACTCTGAGTTTGTCACAGAGTCTAATGCAGAGCTGGCAGTCGTACAATAGAGTTGACTCAGGCTCACTCAGTGATGTAGCAAAGCTTGGAAAGTTAAAGAACATTTTTATTATTATTTATTATTATTAATTTATATAGCACCATTAATTCCATGGTGTAGTACATGAGAAGGGGTTACAACATATTCATTAATGATCTGGTAGAAGGTTTACACAGTAAAATATCGATATTTGCAGATGATACAAAACTATGTAAAGCAGTTAATACAAGAGAAGATAGTATTCTGCTACAGATGGATCTGGATAAGTTGGAAACTTGGGCTGAAAGGTGGCAGATGAGGTTTAACAATGATAAATGTAAGGTTATACACATGGGAAGAAGGAATCAATATCACCATTACACACTGAATGGGAAACCACTGGGTAAATCTGACAGGGAGAAGGACTTGGGGATCCTAGTTAACCCCTTAATCCCATATGACGTACTATCCCGTCCAGGTGACCTGGGACTTAATTCCCAGGGACGGGATAGTACGTCATATGCGATCGGCCGCGCTCACGGGGGGAGCGCGGCCGATCGCGGCCGGGTGTCAGCTGCCTATCGCAGCTGACATCCGGCACTATGTGCCAGGAGCGGTCACGGACCGCTCCCGGCACATTAACCCCCGGCACACCGCGATCAAAGATGATCGCGGTGTGCCGGCGGTGCAGGGAAGCATCGCGCAGGGAGGGGGCTCCCTGCGGGCTTCCCTGAGACGATCGGTACACGGTGATGTACTCACCGTGTACCGAGCGTCTTCTCCCTGCAGTCCCCGGATCCAAAATGGCCGCGGGGCTGCATCCGGGTCCTGCAGGGAGCACTTCCGGGTCAGGATCAGGCTGCAGCTGCAGCTCTAATCCTGCCCGGCTGTTTGTCAGATCACCGATCTGACAGAGTGCTGTGCACACTGCCAGATCGGTGATCTGTGATGTCCCCCCCTGGGACAAAGTGAAAAAGTAAAAAAAAAATTTCCACACTTGTAAAAAAAAAAAAAAATTCCTAAATAAAGCAGAAAAAAAAAAATATTATTCCCATAAATACATTTCTTTACCTAAAAAAAAACAATAAAAGTACACATATTTAGTATCGCCGCGTCCGTAACGACCCGACCTATAAAACTGGCCCACTAGTTAACCCCTTCAGTGAACACCGTAAGAAAAAAAAAAAAAAAACGAGCCAAAAAACAACGCTTTATTATCATAACGCTGAACAAAAAGTGGAATAACACGCGATCAAAAAGACGGATATAAATAACCATGGTACCTCTGAAAGCGTCATCTTGTCCCGCAAAAATCGAGCTGCCATATAGCATCATAACCAAAAAAATAAAAAAGTTATAGTCCTCAGAATAAAGCGATGCCAAAATAATTATTTTTTCTATAAAATAGCTTTTATCGTATAAAAGCGCCAAAACATAAAAAAAATGATATAAATGAGGTATCGCTGTAAACGTTCTGACCCGAAGAATAAAACTGCTTCATCAATTTTACCAAACGCGGAACGGTATAAACGCCTCCCCCAAAAGAAATTCATGAATAGCTGGTTTTTGGTCATTCTGCCTCACAAAAAATCGGAATACAAAGCGATCAAAAACTGTCACGTGTCCGAAAATGTAACCGATAAAAACGTCAACTCGTCCCGCAAAAAACAAGACCTCACATGACTCTGTGGACCAAAATATGGAAAAATTATAGGTCTCAAAATGTGGAGACGCAAAAACTTTTTTGCTATAAAAAGCGTCTTTTAGTGTGTGACGGCTGCCAATCATAAAAATCCGATATAAAAAACGCTATAAAAGTAAATCAAACCCCCCTTCATCACCCCCTTAGTTAGGCTAGGTTCACATTGCGTTAATGGGTTAACGCTAACGGACAGCGTTGCACGACGAAAATGTCACAATTAACGCCGTGCAACGGGTCCGTTAGCACAACCATTGACAGCAATGTGATTTTCGGGTGTAGCGCATCGCTAGAGCGTGCCATTTTCGGCTCGCGCTAGCAAGGTGCCATTCTTTTGTGGCGCGCCTCAGACGCTGCTTGCAGCGTCCGCGGCGCGCCCGAGGTCCGATCCCCGATCTTCCAGAGCGGGGACGTTAACGCGACCACTAAACACGACACCTAAAAAGACATTGCGTTAGCGCAATCCGCTAGCGCTAAACGGATTTCCCTAACGCAATGTGAACCTAGCCTTAGGGAAAAATAATAAAATTAAAAAAAATGTATTTATTTCCATTTTCCCATTAGGGTTAGGGCTAGGGTTAGGGCTAGGGTTAGGGTTTGGATTACATTTACGGTTGGGATTAGGGTTGGGATTAGAATTAGGGGTGTGTCAGGGTTAGGTGTGTGGTTAGGGTTACAGTTGGGATTAGGGTTAGGGGTGTGTTTGGATTAGGGTTTCATTTATAATTGGGGGGTTTCCACTGTTTAGGCACATCAGGGGCTCTCCAAACGCGACATGGCGTCCGATCTCAATTCCAGCCAATTCTGCATTGAAAAAGTAAAACAGTGCTCCTTCACTTCCGAGCTCTCCCGTGCGCCCAAACAGGGGTTTACCCCAACATATGGGGTATCATCGTACTCGAGACAAATTGGACAACAACTTTTTGGGTCCAAGTTCTCATGTTATTCTTGGGAAAATAAAAATTTGGGGGGCTAAAAATCATTTTTGTGGGAAAAAAAAAGGTTTTTATTTTCACAGCTCTGCGTTGTAAGCTGTAGTGAAACACTTGGGGGTTCAAAGTTTTCACAACACATCTAGATAAGTTCCTTGGGAGGTCTAGTTTCTAATATGGGGTCACTTGTGGGGGGTTTGTACTGTTTGGGTACATCAGGGGCTCTGCAAATGCAACGTGACTCCTGCAGACCAATCCATCTAAGTCTGCATTCCAAATGGCGCTCCTTCCCTTCCGAGCTCTGCCATGCGCCCAAACAGTGCATCCCCCCACATATGGGGTATTAGCGTACTCAGGACAAATTGGACAACAACTTTTGGGGTCCAATTTATTCTGTTACCCTTGGGAAAATACAAAACTGGGGGCTAAAAAATAATTTTTGCGAAAAAAAAAAAAAATTATTTTAACGGCTCTGCGTTATAAACTGTAGTGAAACACTTGGGGGTTCAAAGCTCTCAAAACACATCTAGATAAGTTCCTTAGGGGGTCTAGTTTCCAAAATGGTGTCACTTGTGGGGGGTTTTAATGTTTAGGCACATCAGGGGCTCTCCAAACCAACATGGCGTCCCATCTTAATTCCAGTCAATTTTGCATTGAAAAGTCAAATGGCGCTCCTTCCCTTCCGAGCTCTGCTATGCACCCAAAAAGTGGTTTACCCCCACATATGGGGTATCGTCGCACTCAGGACAAATTGCACAACAACTTTTGTGGTCTAATTTCTTCTCTTACCCTTGGGAAAATAAAAAATTGGTGGCGAAAAGATTATTTTTGTGAAAAAATATGATTTTTTATTTTTACGGCTCTGCATTATAAACTTCTGTGAAGCACGTGTTGGGTCAAAGTGCTCACCACACCTCTAGATAAGTTCCTTAAGGGGTCTACTTTCCAAAATGGTGTCACTTGTGGGGATTTCAATGTTTAGGCACATCAGGGGCTCTCCAAACGCAACATGGCATCATATCTCAATTCCAGTCAATTTTGCATTGAAAAGTAAAATGGCGCTCCTTCCCTTCCGAGCTCTGCCATACGCCCAAACAATGGTTTACACCCATATATGGGGTATCAGCATACTCAGGACAAATTGGCCAACAATTTTTGAGGTCCAATTTCTTCTCTTACTCTTGGGAAAATAAAAAATTGGGGGCGAAAAGATCATTTTTGTGAAAAAATATGATTTTTTATTTTTACGGCTCTGCATTATCAACTTCTGTGAAGCAATTGGTGGGCCAAAGTGCTCACCACACATCTTGATAAGTTCCTTAGGGTGTCTACTTTCCAAAATGGTGTCACTTGTGGGGGGTTTCAATGTTTAGGCACATGAGGGGCTCTCCAAACGCAACATGGCGTCCCATCTCAATTCCTGTCAATTTTGCATTGAAAAGTCAAATGGCGCTCCTTTCCTTCCGAGCTCTGCCATGCGCCCAAACAGTGGTTTACCCCCACATATGGGGTATCAGCGTACTCAGTACAGATTGTACAACAATGTTTGGCATCCATTTTATCCTGTTACCCTTGGTAAAAATAAAACAAATTGGAGCTGAAATAAATTTTGTGTGAAAAAAAGTTAAATATTCATTTTTATTTAAACATTCCAAAAATTCCTGTGAAACCCCTGAAGGGTTAATAAACTTCTTGAATGTGGTTTTGAGCACCTTGAGGGGTGCAGTTTTTAGAATGGTGTCACACTTGGGTATTTTCTATCATATAGACCCCTGAAAATGACATCAAATGAGATGTGGTCTCTAAAAAAAAATGGTGTTGTAAAAATGAGAAATTGCTGGTCAACTTTTAACCCTTATAACTCCCTAACAAAAAAAAATTTTGGTTCCAAAATTGTGCTGATGTAAAGTAGACATGTGGGAAAGGTTACTTATTAAGTATTTTGCGTGACATATCTCTGTGATTTAAGGGCATAAAAATTTAAAGTTGGAAAATTGCGAAATTTTCTAAATTTTCGCCAAATTTCCGTTTTTTTCACAAATAAACGCAAGTTATATCGAATAAATGTTACCACTAAAATGAAGTACAATATGTCACGAGAAAACAATGTCAGAATCGCCAAGATCCGTTGAAGCGTTCCAGAGTTATAACCTCATAAAGGGACAGTGGTCAGAATTGTAAAAATTGGCCCGGTCATTAACGTGCAAACCACCCTCGGGGCTTAAGGGGTTAATGATAAACTTACCTGGAGCAGCCAGTGCCAGGCAGCAGCTGCCAAGGCAAACAGGATCATGGGGTGCATTAAAAGAGGTCTGGATACACATGATGAGAGCATTATACTGCCTCTGTACAAATCCCTAGTTAGACCGCACATGGAGTACTGTGTCCAGTTTTGGGCACCGGTGCTAAGGAAGGAGATAATGGAACTAGAGAGAGTACAAAGGAGGGCAACAAAATTAATAAAGGGGATGGGAGAACTACAATACCCAGATAGATTAGCGAAATTAGGATTATTTAGTCTAGAAAAAAGACGACTGAGGGGCGATCTAATAACCATGTATAAGTATATAAGGGGACAATACAAATATCTCGCTGAGGATCTGTTTATACCAAGGAAGGTGACGGGCACAAGGGGGCATTCTTTGCGTCTGGAGGAGAGAAGGTTTTTCCACCAACATAGAAGAGGATTCTTTACTGTTAGGGCAGTGAGAATCTGGAATTGCTTGCCTGAGGAGGTGGTGATGGCGAACTCAGTCGAGGGGTTCAAGAGAGGCCTGGATGTCTTCCTGGAGCAGAACAATATTGTATCATACAATTAGGTTCTGTAGAAGGACGTAGATCTGGGGATTTATTATGATGGAATATAGGCTGAACTGGATGGACAAATGTCTTTTTTCAGCCTTACTAACTATGTTACTATGTTACTGTTATGATAGACAATTCAGTACCACAATGAACATAGCGATCAGAGCACATACAGTGATCTGACAATAACCCAAAATAATAGAACGAGCTCTGAGACGTGGGAACTCTGCAGACCGCAATCCCTAATCCTCTCCAAACAACACTAGAGGCAGCCGTGGATTGCGCCTAACTCTGCCTATGCAACTCGGCACAGCCTGAGAAACTAACTAGCCTGAAGATAGAAAATAAGCCTACCTTGCCTCAGAGAAATATCCCAAAGGAAAAGGCAGCCCCCCACATATAATGACTGTGAGTTAAGATGAAAAGACAAACGTAGGGATTAAATAGATTCAGCAAAGTGAGGCCCGACTTTCTTAACAGAGCGAGGATAGGAAAGATAACTTTGCGGTCTACACAAAGCCCTAAAGAAAACCACGCAAAGGAGGCAAAAAGACCCTCCGTACCGAACTAACGGCACGGAGGTACACCCTTTGCGTCCCAGCGCTTCCAGCAAAAAAATTAGACAAGCTGGACAGAAAAAATAGCAAACAAATAGCAAAGAAGAACTTAGCTATGCAGAGCAGCAGGGCACAGGAATGATCCAGGGCAAAACAAGTCCAACACTGGAACATTGACAGGAAGCCAGGAACAAAGCATTAGGTGGAGTTAAGTAGAGCAGTACCTAACGACCTCACCACATCACCTGAGGTAGGAAACTCAGAAGCCGCAGTACCACTTCCCTCCACCAACTGAAGCTCACAGAGAGAATCAGCCGAAGTACCACTTGTGACCACAGGAGGGAGCTCTGCCACAGAATTCACAACAGTACCCCCCCTTGAGGAGGGGTCACCGAACCCTCACCAGAGCCCCCAGGCCGACCAGGATGAGCCACATGAAAGGCACGAACAAGATCGGGAGCTTGGACATCAGAGGCAAAAACCCAGGAATTATCTTCCTGAGCAAAACCCTTCCATTTAACCAGATACTGGAGTTTCCGTCTTGAAACACGAGAATCCAAAATCTTCTCCACAATATACTCCAACTCCCCCTCCACCAAAACCGGGGCAGGAGGGTCAACAGATGGAACCATAGGTGCCACGTTTCTCCGCAACAATGACCTATGGAATACGTTATGTATGGAAAAAGAATCTGGAAGGGTCAGACGAAAAGACACAGGATTAAGAACCTCAGAAATCCTATACGGACCAATGAAACGAGGTTTAAACTTAGGAGAGGACACCTTCATAGGAATATGACGAGAAGATAACCAAACCAGATCCCCAACACGAAGTCGGGTACCCACACGGCGTCTGCGATTAGCGAAACGTTGAGCCTTCTCCTGGGACAAGGTCAAATTGTCCACTACATGAGTCCAAATCTGCTGCAACCTGTCCACCACAGTATCCACACCAGGACAGTCCGAAGACTCAACCTGTCCTGAAGAGAAACGAGGATGGAACCCAGAATTGCAGAAAAACGGCGAAACCAAGGTAGCCGAGCTGGCCCGATTATTAAGGGCGAACTCAGCCAAAGGCAAAAAGGACACCCAGTCATCCTGATCAGCAGAAACAAAGCATCTCAGATATGTTTCCAAGGTCTGATTGGTTCGTTCGGTCTGGCCATTAGTCTGAGGATGGAAAGCCGAGGAAAAAGACAAGTCAATGCCCATCCTACCACAAAAGGCTCGACAAAACCTCGAAACAAACTGGGAACCTCTGTCAGAAACGATATTCTCTGGAATGCCATGTAAACGGACCACATGCTCGAAGAACAATGGCACCAAATCAGAGGAGGAAGGCAATTTAGACAAGGGTACCAGATGGACCATCTTAGAAAAGCGATCACAGACCACCCAAATGACCGACATCTTTTGAGAAACGGGAAGATCTGAAATAAAATCCATAGAGATATGTGTCCAAGGCCTCTTCGGGACCGGCAAGGGCAAAAGCAACCCACTGGCACGAGAACAGCAGGGCTTAGCCCGAGCACAAATCCCACAGGACTGCACAAAAGTACGCACATCCCGTGACAGAGATGGCCACCAAATGGATCTAGCCACTAACTCTCTGGTACCAAAGATTCCAGGATGTCCAGCCAACACCGAACAATGAACCTCAGAGATAACTTTATTCGTCCACCTATCAGGGACAAACAGTTTCTCCGCTGGACAACGATCAGGTTTATTAGCCTGAAATTTTTGCAGTACCCGCCGCAAATCAGGGGAGATGGCAGACACAATTACTCCTTCCTTGAGGATACCCGCCGGCTCAGACAAACCCGGAGAGTCGGGCACAAAACTCCTAGACAGAGCATCCGCCTTCACATTTTTAGAGCCCGGAAGGTACGAAATCACAAAGTCAAAACGGGCAAAAAACAGCGACCAACGAGCCTGTCTAGGATTCAACCGCTTGGCAGACTCGAGATAAGTCAAGTTCTTATGATCAGTCAATACCACCACGCGATGCTTAGCTCCTTCAAGCCAATGACGCCACTCCTCGAATGCCCACTTCATGGCCAGCAACTCTCGGTTGCCCACATCATAATTTCGCTCAGCAGGCGAAAACTTCCTGGAAAAAAAAGCGCATGGTTTCATCACTGAGCAATCAGAACCTCTCTGCGACAAAACAGCCCCTGCTCCAATCTCAGAAGCATCAACCTCGACCTGGAACGGAAGAGAAACATCTGGCTGACACAACACAGGGGCAGAAGAAAAACGACGCTTCAACTCCTGAAAAGCCTCCACAGCAGCAGAAGACCAATTGACCACATCAGCACCCTTCTTGGTCAAATCGGTCAATGGTTTGGCAATACTAGAAAAATTGCAGATGAAGCGACGATAAAAATTAGCAAAGCCCAGGAACTTTTGCAGACTTTTCAGAGATGTCGGCTGAGTCCAATCATGGATGGCTTGGACCTTAACAAGATCCATCTCGATAGTAGAAGGGGAAAAGATGAACCCCAAAAATGAAACCTTCTGCACACCAAAGAGACACTTTGATCCCTTCACAAACAAAGAATTAGCACGCAGGACCTGAAAAACCGTTCTGACCTGTTTCACATGAGACTCCCAATCATCCGAGAAGATCAAAATGTCATCCAAGTACACAATCAGGAATTTATCCAGGTACTCTCGGAAGATGTCATGCATAAAGGACTGAAACACAGATGGAGCATTGGCAAGTCCGAATGGCATCACTAGATACTCAAAATGGCCCTCGGGCGTATTAAATGCAGTTTTCCATTCATCGCTTCGCCTGATTCGCACCAGATTATACGCACCACGAAGATCTATCTTGGTGAACCAACTAGCCCCCTTAATCCGAGCAAACAAATCAGATAACAATGGCAAGGGGTACTGAAATTTAACCGTGATGTTATTTAGAAGGCGGTAATCTATACAAGGTCTCAGCGAACCATCCTTCTTGGCTACAAAAAAGAACCCTGCTCCTAATGGCGACGATGACGGGCGAATATGCCCCTTCTCCAGGGACTCCTTCACATAACTGCGCATAGCGGCGTGCTCAGGCACGGATAAATTAAACAGTCGACCTTTTGGGAATTTACTACCAGGAATCAAATTGATAGCACAATCACAATCCCTATGCGGAGGTAGGGTATCGGACTTGGGCTCATCAAATACATCCCGGTAATCAGACAAGAACTCTGGAACCTCAGAAGGGGTGGATGACGAAATTGACAGAAATGGAACATCACCATGTACCCCCTGACAACCCCAGCTGGACACCGACATGGATTTCCAATCTAATACTGGATTATGGGCTTGTAGCCATGGCAACCCCAACACGACCACATCATGCAGATTATGCAACACCAGAAAGCGAATAACCTCCTGATGTGCAGGAGCCATGCACATGGTCAGCTGGGTCCAGTACTGAGGCTTATTCTTGGCCAAAGGCGTAGCATCAATTCCTCTCAATGGAATAGGACACTGCAAGGGCTCCAAGAAAAACCCACAACGCTTAGCATATTCCAAGTCCATCAAATTCAGGGCAGCGCCTGAATCCACAAATGCCATGACAGAATACGATGACAAAGAGCAGATCAAGGTAACGGACAGAAGAAATTTTGACTGTACTGTACCAATGGTGGCAGACCTAGCAAACCGCTTAGTGCGCTTAGGACAATCAGAGATAGCATGAGTGGAATCACCACAGTAGAAACACAGCCCATTCAGACGTCTGTGTTCTTGCCGTTCAACTCTGGTCAAAGTCCTATCACACTGCATAGGCTCAGGTTTAAGCTCAGGTAATACCGCCAAATGGTGCACAGATTTACGCTCACGCAAGCGTCGACCGATCTGAATGGCCAAAGACATAGACTCATTCAAACCAGCAGGCATAGGAAATCCCACCATGACATCCTTAAGGGCTTCAGAGAGACCTTTTCTGAAAATAGCTGCCAGTGCAGATTCATTCCACTGAGTGAGCACTGACCACTTTCTAAATTTCTGACAATATACCTCTATCTCGTCCTGAGCCTGACAAAGAGCCAGCAAATTTTTTTCTGCCTGATCCACTGAATTAGGCTCATCGTACAGCAATCCGAGCGCCAGGAAAAACGCATCGATATTACTTAATGCAGGATCTCCTGGCGCAAGAGAAAATGCCCAGTCCTGAGGGTCGCCACGCAAAAAAGAAATGACAATCCTAACTTGTTGAACTGGGTCACAGAGGAGCGAGGTTTCAAAGCCAGAAATAGTTTACAATTATTTTTGAAACTCAGAAATTTAGTTCTATCTCCAAAAAACAAATCTGGAATAGGAATTCTCGGCTCTAACAAAGAATTCTGAACCACAAAATCTTGAATATTTTGAACTCTTGCCGTGAGCTGATCCACACATGAAGACAGACCTTTAATGTCCATTGCTACACCTGTGTCCTGAACCACCCAAATGTCTAGGGGAAAAAAAAAAGGCAAAACACAGTGCAAAGAAAAAAAAATGGTCTCAGAACTTCTTTTTTCCCTCTATTGAGAATCATTAGCACTTTTGGCTTCCTGTACTGTTATGATAGACAATTCAGTACCACAATGAACATAGCGATCAGAGCACATACAGTGATCTGACAATAACCCAAAATAATAGAACGAGCTCTGAGACGTGGGAATTCTGCAGACCGCAATCCCTAATCCTCTCCAAACAACACTAGAGGCAGCCGTGGATTGCGCCTAACTCTGCCTATGCAACTCGGCACAGCCTGAGAAACTAACTAGCCTGAAGATAGAAAATAAGCCTACCTTGCCTCAGAGAAATATCCCAAAGGAAAAGGCAGCCCCCCACATATAATGACTGTGAGTTAAGATGAAAAGACAAACGTAGGGATTAAATAGATTCAGCAAAGTGAGGCCCGACTTTCTTAACAGAGCGAGGATAGGAAAGATAACTTTGCGGTCTACACAAAACCCTAAAGAAAACCACGCAAAGGAGGCAAAAAGACCATCCGTACCGAACTAACGGCACGGAGGTACACCCTTTGCGTCCCAGCGCTTCCAGCAAAAAAATTAGACAAGCTGGACAGAAAAAATAGCAAACAAATAGCAAAGAAGAACTTAGCTATGCAGAGCAGCAGGCCACAGGAATGATCCAGGGAAAAACAAGTCCAACACTGGAACATTGACAGGAAGCCAGGAACAAAGCATTAGGTGGAGTTAAGTAGAGCAGTACCTAACGACCTCACCACATCACCTGAGGTAGGAAACTCAGAAGCCGCAGTACCACTTCCCTCCACCAACTGAAGCTCACAGAGAGAATCAGCCGAAGTACCACTTGTGACCACAGGAGGGAGCTCTGCCACAGAATTCACAACAGTTACATACAGAGTTATAGATATCGTTTAGAGTAAACAAATTTACAATGACAGACTGGTACAGAGGGGAGAGGACCCTGTCCTTGCGGACTTACATTCTACGGGGTAATGGAGAAGAGACAGAAGGTCGGGGTTGCCGCAGCTCGGGTGGTGGTGAGGCGACAGGTCGGGTGATGGTGAGGCGGCAGAATGGTTATTGCAGGCTGTAGGCTTTCCTGAAGAGATGGGTTTTCAGGTTCCATCTGAAGGATCCGAGGATGGTGGATAATCGGACGTGTTGAGGCGTGGCATTCCAGAGGATGGGGGATATTCGGGAGAAATCTTGGAGGCGGTTGTGTGAGGAACGAATAAGTGTGGAGGAGAGTAGGAGGTCTTGGGAGGACCGGAGATTACGTGAGGGAAGATATTGGGAGCTTAGTTCAGAGATATAGGGGGGTACAGGTTGTGGATGGCTTTGTAGATCAGTGTTAGTAATTTGAACTGGATTTGTTGGGGAATTGGGAGCCAGTGGAGGGATTTGCAGAGGGGAGAAGCAGGGGAGTAGCAAGGAGAGGTGGATTAGCCGGGCAGCAGAGTTGAGGACAGACTGGAGCGATGCAAGAGAGTTAGCGGGGAGGCCACAGAGGAGGGTGTTGCAGTAATCGAGGCGGGAGATGATGAGGGTATGCACAATAGTTTTGGTAGATTGTGGGCTGAGGAAGGGACGGATTCTGGCAATATTTTTGAGTTGGAGGCAACAGGAGGTGGCAAGAGTTTGGACGTGCGGTTTGAAGGACAGGGCAGAATCGAAAGTTACCCCGAGGCAGCGGATTTCAGGTGCGGGAGAGAGCGTGATGCCGTTTACCATAATAGATAGGTCAGGTAGGGGGGATACGTGAGATGGGGGAAAGATGAGGAGTTTGGTTTTGTCTACATTGAGTTTTAGGATGCGAGAGTTGAAGGAGGATATGGCTGACAGACACTGCAGGATTCTGGACAACAGGGAGGTGACATCTGGGCCAGAGAGGTAGATCTGAGTGTCGTCCGCAGACAGGTGGTACTGGAAGCCATGGGACTTTATGAGTTGTCCTAGGCCAAGGGTATATATGGAAAAAGTAGGGGCCCTAGGACAGAGCCTTGAGGAACTCCAACAGAGAGAGGGCGGGATGAGGAGGTGGTGTGGAAGTGGGAGACACTGAATGTGCGGTCAGAAAGGTATGAGGAAATCCAGGACAGGGCAAGGCCTTTGATGCCAAGGGAAGAAATAATCTGTAGCAGTAGGCAGTGGTCGACTGTGTCGAAGGCAAAGGACAGGTCGGGAAGGAGAAGGATGGAGAACTATCTGTTGGCTTTGGCTGTGAGAAAGTCATTAGTAATTTTTGTCAGGGCAGATTCGGTGGAGTGGTGGGGGCGGAAGACAGATTGGAGGTTGTCAAGGAGAGAGATGAGAGGTGGGAGGAAAGTTGAGCATGGACATGCTGCTCAAGGAGTTTTAAAGCAAACGGTAGCAGTGATATGGGGCGGTAGCTGGGTATAGCAGTTGGGTCAAGGTTAGTTTTTTTGAGGATGGGTGTGATGGTGGCATGTTTGAAGGCAGAGGGGAAGATACAAGAAGATAGTGATAGGTTGAAGAGATGGGTTAGGGCTGGAATGAGCGTGTTAGTGAGGTTGGGGAGCAGATGGGAAGGGATGGGGAGGTGTGATTTGAAAAGGAGGTGAGTACGCTATCCTTCAGTGATGTTGGAGAGGGAGGTTATTAGGGAAGGGCAAAGGTCTGGTATATGGAGTGTTAATATGTTGCAGCTATCATATCAGACAGCACTATGCACTTACAATTGCTCATTTTGTGTTTCTACACAGTTATTTCTTCTGTTTTCCATTAGGCCTATGACATTACGTGATTAATAACTGACTAGCTGAATCCTTCTAAGCTCTATGTAGAAACAATAGGTCAATTTTTCTACACAAGCCACGAGTCAATGCAAAAGTCTATGGCAGGGGAGAGGAACAAATGGGTCCCGAGTTGAATATGGGGATGATAAATGCAAGGAATAGAGACTTCCTGTTTCTACATAGAGCAGCTTAAAGAGAAGAATTAGCTGGGTAGAAAGGCACAATGAGCAATTTTAAGTACACAGTGCTATATAATATGCTGACTGCAATATATATAAAGAGGAAACCAAAACTTTGATGGGAGATAGGGCTTCTTTAAGGCAGATCTAACCCAATTAGTTAATTGAATCGGCATGTATGCCAACTACCTGAATACTCAAGTGGTGTGGTGCCACCTGAACTGGCCTGTAAAGAAAAGCAGAGTGACCCAGTGACAGCAGGAGGAGAATGCAAATCCTTATGCTGGATCCAGGAGAGGTCAGTATCAGGACTGGTGCAATGGCCATATCTTCACAGTACCTATAGTTTAGGTTGGTGCGAGAACAACCTCGGATCTCCAGATTTGTCCAGTTTGGAAAACCTGTTTTCATATATCCTCTTAGTGAATTGTGAGTTAACAGTGAGGGTCCTCATTTCTTGGTTACATGATTGGGTGGTTGTAAAGATCATCTCTCTCTGGAGGACTCGTCCAGTCCTGCATTACACAGACAATCCATTGATGTAAATGGACAGTGTGAAATACTTCATTTCTCCAGTGGTGGCGCTGCTGGGAAATTGAACACTCACTGCCAAGTATAATTTACATTAGTATGCAAATTACAGGGTGGGAGCATGTTTTTTTTTTCAGCTTATAAAGAAACTTTAAGCTGAGCCCCTCGCAGGGTTAACAGTCATGTCAATGCCGTTGGGTACGGTGTTGGGTGAGGCTCCCACAGCACTGAGTTCCAGTGCCAAGGAACGCACACAAGGGCCTCTACTGCACGTTCTAGGGTTTCTGGCCTCGTAAGCCGCATACTGTTCTCTGGGAAGATGTTAAAAAAAAAGGAGTGTACAGTTTCAAAGAGCGCGATCCTGATCTGACATCAAAGGCCACTAGAGATGGCCCACACATACATAGCTCTAATAAACAACGCCAAACTCTGCCCACTGCTGCCTGTGAATGGGGCTCGCTCTGCCCTCTGGACTAGTGGGATCAGGCTACGGGAAAATTAGTTAGAGAGAGAGGATGGTGATGGGCACCGACACTGCTGTCCTGGCTTATTTCACAGTAAGGAGCCGCTATGTGCATTCATTAACTGCATTAACTAATGAGGGACCATTACTGGCTAATAACCCATAACAGGGCAGACGATGAATGCCACCTAGGATATAAGGGAATGTAGGGTTATAGTATGGGATGCGGGGTCATGTGACATTCCAACATTGCAGCTTCTCAGGGCTGCATCTATAATGTCGCTGCAACCTTTTTTTTTTTTCATTTGCCAGCATGTGTTTTATCCTTTTACTATGCAATTGCTGCTATTGGCTAAGATGATTGACGACAAGTGATAGGGTATGTGCACATGTTATTTTTTTGGTGCAGAAATTTCTGCAGCTCTTGGTAGGAAAAATGCAGTGGCAAAAAAAAAAAAAACACACGTTTTTGCCTCGTTTTTGGTGCAGTTGTTTTCCCACTCAATAGTTTGGGTGAAATCTGGAGTAAAAACGCTGAAAGAATTGACATTCTGTAGATTTAAATCTGCACCAAATCTGCAAGACACAAATAAGCAAAGCGTGCACGAGACTTCATTCACTTTGCTGGCATCTGGAAACCTTTTTTTGTGACAAATCTATGCAGAAAAAAAAAACAGCAATAAGGCGACATGTGCACACAGCCTTAATCTTGCGAGATAATAACTGATTGGCAAGATTTGTGTTGCTTATCAGTAACTCTGTATAGTGGTACCTGTCCTTTATGGTTCCAAGCAGCTTCATATGTTATCACTATCCCAGAAGGTCTGGAAAATGGGTTTATAGATAGTTGTATAATGGAAACTTCTGCCACTTTTAATTCTGTAGGTTTAGTACGTTTCTGTAAGTTTGTTGATGGAGAATAGGAAGTTTGTTTGCTTCCATCATTATTGTGTTTAACTGCAGGGCTGGTAACAATGTATCAGAAAGGTGTCTTGTAACAAGTCTTGCATCTACTGTATGTCAGGGCATATTCTGAAGACAAATAATATCCCCAGTTATTTGCAGCAAGCAGAGATCTTAAAAATGGCGGTGAGTTGTAAAACAAAGTCTAAAGTTGCAATCACTTTCATGATATAACGCAAAAGCTTTATTTCAGTATATATATATATATATATATATATATATATATATATATATATATATACTGTAAACTTTATATTGCACCTAATAACCATCCCAAACCAAATTGTATAGAGAATTTTAAGTCCCGCATGTCTGGTAGGGATCATGTGATGAGGTCTATGGCGCGTTGCCCATAAAGGAGTTTTAAAGGACAGGAGACCATTCAGTGGCTGCATTGGTGACCACTATGAATGTAATAGGCTTCCTACTTTAAAGGGACCTGTAACCTGTTTTTAGGAAGATGCAGAATATTGGATATACACGTTCATACAGGAATCTTCACTGATGTGATGCTTCTATCCATATCTATACAGCAGGGGTGGATCTGCAATATAAAAGCGTGCTGCCCGTCCCCGCTACATCCGCAGAGTCCCAGAGAGAAATACTTGGGGACCAAATTGTTAGACAGAGGGGCACATTTATTATTATTGTTCTTGCACTAAAAATCTGGGATAAATTGCACTTTTTTAGGTATATTTACTTATCACCTGGATTTCATTAGCATTTTTGCATGTTGTGCCTTCCATAGATAAGTTTTTGCCCTCTGTGGGACTGTCCTCTCTAACATAAATTTCATCCCTGACTGCAGTTTGCTAAAAAAGCACAAAAAAATAAATAAATAAATAAATAAAATAGACTCTGCTGTACTCACCTTCCCCGGGTCCGTGGATGAGCTTTCACCTCTTTTTCCTGTGTCTGGCATGTCTACAGCTCTGGCGTGGCAGCCAATTAGTGAGCTCAGTGGCTCTAAGTCGGGTATTAATTCTATACCAGCAGAAACGCTGAGCTCACTGGCTGCCAGACACTAGGAGTTTGTGGTTTTATAATACCAAACTGCACTTAGAAACAATGCTTGAGAATCCATCGTTAAGGCCGCTATGACAATATGACTGGGAGTTGTTAACTCTCTTATCTGTCTTTTCTGAGCCCCTCTCAGCTGATTGATGACTGACCACACATGATATCAAAGTTGAAAATGCAGGTAAAAGCAAAATAATGCAAAGTTTTAAACTTTTCAACATGTCTAGATAAGTTAGTTTTAGGCCTCATTCAGGCGTCTGTGTTACACGTATGTGTTCTATCCATACTTTTCATGGATACCACACTTACTCATTATAACCTACTAGATGGTGGCCCGATTCTAACGTATCGGGTATTCTGGAATATGTAGGTAGTATACAGCACAGGCTATGTACTATATTGCACAGTGACATAGTATATAACATAGCTACGTAGTATATAACAGCTACGTAGTATATAACACAGCCACATAGTATATAACATAGCCACGTAGTGTATTGCATAGGTATGTAGTATATTGTTCAGCCACATAGTATATAGCAAAGCCACGTAGTATATAGCAGAGCCACGTAGTATATAACATAGCCACGTAGTATATTGTAGAGCCACGTAGTATATTGCACAGGCACGTAGTATATTGCACAGCCACGTAGTATATAACACAGTCACGTAGTGTATTGCACAGCTACGTGCAGTAGTGTATTTGTTGTGAATTCTGCTTTTGGGCTCCCTCCGGTGGTTGTAGGTGGTAATGCAGTTGTCCCTGGGCTGCAGTCCTGGACAGGTGTATCTGCTGATTGCAATTCTGACTGGGGTATTTAGGTTTGAGAAGGAGATCCAGCTCAACGAAATAGTGAAAAATCCATAATTTATTTCACTCAAAATACAGTGAAAGGACAAAACATCAGCATACAGAAAAAATTATAAAAACAAGGTCAACGCGTTTCCGGTGACTAAGCACCCTTAATCATGATTTTTTCTGTATGCTGATGTTTTGTCCTTTCACTGTATTTTGAGTGAAATAAATTATGGATTTTTCACTATTTCGTTGAGCTGGATCTCCTTCTCTTTCCTGTTCGTCCACGCCCTGACACAGCGGTTCCGTGCTCCGAGCTCCTGGGAATGTCGGTATGGTGAGCTGGATTTTGTTTTTCCGGTATTTAGGTTTGCAGGACTCATTAGTCCTTGCCAGTTGTCAATGTTTCTTGGGAAGTGTTGGACCTCCCAAGCTGCCAATTCAGCAAAGATAAGTGTCTGTTTCTTTTTTCTATGGCACACAAGCTGTGTGCTTGTTTTTTTATTGTATTCCTGCTCTGAGTGTAGGAGTCTCTGGAGTTGCAGATATACGTTCCACGTCTTTAGTTAGATGGAGGAATTTTTTGTATAGTCTGCTGTGGATATTTTTGGAAGGGTTTTAATACTGACCGCACAGTACTCTGTCCTATCCTTTCCTATTTTAGCTAGAGTGGCCTCTTGTGCTAAATCCTGTTTTCTGCCTGTGTGTGTCTTTCTTCTCCTACTCACAGCCAATATGTGTGGGGGGCTGCCTATCCTTTGGGGTTCTGCTCTGAGGCAAGGTAGAATTCCTATTTCCATCTATAGGGGTATTTAGTTTTCCGGCTGTGACGAGGTGTCTAGGGTTTGTTAGGTACACCCCACGGCTACTTATAGTTGCGGTGTTAAGATCAGGATTTGCGGTCAGTATAGTTACCACCTACTCCAGTGAAAGTTTTCATGCTGCTCCAAGGTCACCGGATCATAACATGTATTGCACAGCCACATAGTATATTGGTCAGTGACGTAGTTTATAGCAGAGCCACGTAGTATATTGTAGAGGCACGTAGTATATTGCATAGCTACGTAGTATATTGCACAGCCACATAGTATATAGCAGAGCCACGTAGTATATTGCACAGCCACGTAGTATATAACAGAGCCACACAGTATATTGCACAGCTATGTAGTATATAACACAGAGCACATAGTATATTGCACAGCCATGTTGTATATTGCACAGTCACGTTGTATATTGCCAAGCTACATAATATATAGCAGAGATGTACTATATAACAGAGCCCATGCAGTATGTAACACAGCCCACGTAGTATATAGCAATGTGGGCACTATATGCGTGGTTAAAAAAGACTTAAAATAAAAAATAAACATATACTCACCTTCCGAAGGCCCCTTGAAGTCCTGGCACCTGTGTGCGGTGCACGCGGTAGCTTCCGGTCCCAGAGTTGGTATGAGCGCAGGACCTGTGATATATATATATTTGTGCCTAAAATGCAAAGGCCTCTGCCCTATAAAACTGCCACACTAGTTAACCCCTTCTTTGAACATCATAAAAAAAACAATGCTTTTTCATCATACTGAGGAACAAAAAGTGGAATAAAATGCAATTAAAAAAGACGAATATAAATACAAATGGTATAGCTGAAAACAGCATGTTTTCCTGCACACAAAAAAACAAGCCATCATACAGCTCCATCAGCCGAAAAATAAAAAGAGCTCTCAGAATAAAGCAATGCAAAAATAATTATTTTGACTATTAAATAGTTTTTATTGTGTAAAAGTACCAAAACATACAAAAAAATATATGAATGGGGTATCACTGTAATCATACTGACCAGAAGAATAAAGCTGCCTTATCAATTTTACACACAGTACGGAATAAAAAAAAAAAAAAAAGACCAGAAAACAATTCCTGAATTGTTGGCGTTTGTTCATTTTGCCTCCCAAAAATTGGAATAGAAAGTGATTTAAAAATGTCATGTACCCGAAAATGGTACCAATAAAAATGTAAACTCGACCCACAAAAAAATAAGCAGTCACATGACTCTGTCGACAGAAATGTGGAAAAATTACAGCTCTCAAAATATGGCAATGCAAAAACTTGTTTTTAGAAAAAAAAGTGTGTTACAGCAGCCAAACATAAAAAAGATATAAATCTGGTATCGCTGTAATTTCACAGACCTAAAGAATAAAGTTGTCTAGTCACTGATACAGCACGAGAAAAAATAAAACCAATTCTTCACCTGCTGTTGATTTGTTCATTCTCATTCCCAAAGATCACAGTAAGGCTCAGCGCACATTTATCCTGCGCTGAGCGCTTACACTGGGGTTTCCATGTAAATCTCTGAAATACATGATTCATACAGAATCGCTGTAAAGTTACTTTGGGGGAACTATATGACAGGAAATACCCAAAAGTGACACCATTCTAAAAACTTTACTCCTCAAAAGCCCATTAAAGAAGTTCATGAACACTTCAGGTGCTTCCAATATGGAAGGAAAAATAAAAATTACTTTTCTCACAAAAATGTTACTTTAGCTTAAAATATTGTATTTTCACAAGGCAATTTCTTGTGCAATTTATCCTGAGTACGCCGATACACCATATAGGGTGGAAAACTACTGTTTTGGTGCACAGCAGGCCTCGGAAGGGAGTGTGATTTGGTCCCTAAATAAATATTTTAAAAAAAAATTGTTTGAAAAAATGACAAATTGCTGTTCACCTTTTAACCCTTCTAACAAAAAAATATATTTAGAGAATTGTGTTGATGTAAAGTAGATATGTGGTAAATGTTATTTATTTACTTTTTTGTGTGACCTAACTTTCTGGGTTAAGGGCGTAAAAATTAAGAGTTTGAACATTGCTAGATTTTTGCCAAACTTGCAATATCGTCACAAATAAACGCAAGTCATATTGAACAAATGTCACCACTATCATGAAGTATAATACAGTGACTATGGAAAGTATTCAGACCCCTTAAAATTTTCACTCTTAGTATCATTGCAGCCATTTTGTAAATTTAAAAAAGTTAATTTTTTCTCATTAATGTGCACTCTGCTCCCCATCTTGACTGAAGAAAAAGAAATGTAGAAATATTTGCATATTAAAAAAGAAAAACTGAAATATCACATGGTCATAAGTCTTCAGACCCTTTGCTCAGACACTCATATTTAAGTCACTTGCTGTCCATTTCCTTGGTATCCTCCCTGAGATGGTTCTACTCCTTCACTTAAGTCCATCTGTGTTTAATTAAACTGATAGGACTTGATTTGGAAAGGCGCACACCTGTCTATATAAGACCTCACAGCTCACAGTGCATGTCAGACCAAATCAGAATCACGAGGTCAAAGGAACTGGCCAAGGAGCTCAGAGACAATTGTGGCAAGGCACAGATCTGACCAATGTTACAACATAATTTCTGCAGCACTCAAGGATCCTAAGAGCACAGTGGCCTCCATAATCCTTACATGGACGAAGTTTGGGACCACCAGAAGTCTTCCTAGACCTGGCCGTCCAGCCAAACTGAGCAATCGTGGGAGAAGAGCCTAGATGAGAGAGGTAAAGAAGAACCCCAAGATCACTGTGGCTGAGCGCCAGAGATGCAGTAGGGAGATGGGAGAAAGTT
Source organism: Ranitomeya imitator (assembly GCF_032444005.1). Lineage (NCBI taxonomy): Eukaryota > Metazoa > Chordata > Amphibia > Anura > Dendrobatidae > Ranitomeya > Ranitomeya imitator. The sequence goes on along the minus strand of NC_091289.1, from coordinate 187,920,972 downwards.
CCACAAAGTCAACTATCACTGCAGCCCTCTACCAGTCTGACCTTTATGGCAGGGTGGCCTGATGGAAGCCTCTCCTCAGTGCAAAACATATGAAAGCCGTATAGAGTTTGCTAAAAAAACACATGAAGGACTCCCAGACTATGAGAAATAAGATTCTCTTGTCTGATGAGATGAAGATAGACCTTTTTGGTGACAATTTTAAGTGGAATGTGTGGAGAAAACCAGGCACTGGTAATCACCTGCCCAATACAATTCCAACAGTGAAACATGGTGGAGGCAGCATCGTGCTATGGGGTGTTTTTCAGCTGCAGGGACAGGATGACTAGTTGTCATTGAAAGAAACATGAATGTGGCCAAGTACAGAGATATCCTGGATGAAAACCTCTTCCAGAGTGCTCTGGACCTCAGACTTGGCCGAAGGTTCACCTTCCAACAAGACAATGACCCTAAGCACACAGCTAAAATAACAAAGGAGCGGCTTTAGAACAACTCTGCGACCATTCTTGACTGGCCCAGCCAGAGCCCTGACCTAAACCCAATTGAGCATTTCTGGAGAGACCTGAAAATGGCGTCCACCAACGTTCACCATCCAACCTGATGGAACTGGAGAGGATCTGCAAGGAAGAATGGCCGAGGATCCCCAAATCCAGGGGTGAAAAACTTGTTGCATCATTCCCAAGAGGACTCATGGCTGTACTAGCTCAAAAGGGGCTTCTACTCAATTACTGATCACTGATGCCTGATGAAGAGACCTGAGTAGTCTCGAAAGCTTGCAATTTGTTACCATCTTTTCAGTTAGCCATTGAAAGGTATCAACCACTGAGGACTCTTAATTCTAAATATTTAATGAATAATATGAAGCAAAGCATATTATATTGACCCTGGCACATATGATGCATGAACATAAGAATAGACACATTGATTGGAGTCCATGATGCATGATATATGGAAAGTAAGAACTGAAGCATGCAGAATCACATAAAAAAAAAATAGAGAAACTGAAGCAGCATCTCCCTCCTCCCCCTCTTCTTTGTATTCTCATAATTGTATTACTTTAGCTTAATTTTTTACAGACTTAGTCATTTTTGAACAATTCTAGAACACCCGTGAGCAGGAAATAGATAAGGAATATGACCTTTACACTAAGCTTTATGTTTTTATAAGTTACAAAGGTAGAAATTTATTAAAATTGTTGTTTTAATATGTCAATCTAAAGAACAAAAAATATAACTGGTGCAAATTTATTAAAGGTTCGCACACTGAAAGAATTTGTTGCATTTTTTTACTTTACTAAAGGTAGAAAGAAAAATGTCCTATGAGGAGGTGCAGATTTGCAACAAAATTTACAAAATATTCCAGAATAAAGTCTAATAAAATCTGTTTAAAAGTTTTTGGGCAGATCCGTTCTTCATTTTTTCAAAACTCGACCACTTCCTAAACTTTTGATGAACATGGCATGCAATCTATACATTTTGTGCACTTTGTGACTTTTCGTAACTTTTTTGCTCAATTTGGGTTTTATGGGTTTATGGCATAAAGTGTTTAATTAATGTTGGTCAAAAAGTTACAACCGTAAAAAAACAATTTACAGTAATAAAGAAAAAAAAAAGTTAAAAACAAAGTTTCCTTTTAATTGTGTTGGTAATATCCAACAAATAGGGGATTCTGGAGAATGTAAATTCTCAGATTTTTTTTTTTTATAAGGAATATATAGGATCTTGACTAAGGCTGGTTTCACATTTGCATTTTTTTGCCGCTGCGTTTTAACGCATAAAAACGCATGCGTTTTTTTTCCTATATTTAACATTAAAAGCGCATGCGTTTTTTTTGTATGCGTTTTGCCGTGTTTGACGACGCATGCGTCGTTTCTATGCTTGCGTTTTGTTGCGGAAATGCAACATGTAGTAATTTCTAGAGGTGTACTTTTGCCGCAAAAAAAGCATGCCTTTTTTTGCGGCAAAAAAACGTATTGCTGTCTATGTAAACGCATGCGTTTTTAAGCACATGCGTTTGGTTGCGTTTTTTAACGCATGCGTTTCCATAGAGAAAAACAAGTCTACACACTGATAAGCCACCCCCCACCATCAAGGTGATAAAGGGATCCAAACCCTAACCCTAACCCTAGGGATCCAAACCCTAACCCTAACCCTAGGGATCCAAACCCTAACCCTAACACTAGGGATCCTGTTATGACCTGGTGGTAAGGACAATAATGGACCTGGTGGTTAAGAGCACACGGAATGACCTGGTAGTTACTGATAATAAAGGACGAGCTCTGGGACGTGGGAACTCTGCTGACCGCAATCCCTAATCCTATCACACACACTAGAAATAGCCGTGGATTGCTCCTAACGCTCCCTATGCAACTCGACACAGCCTAAGAAACTAGCTAGCCCTAGAGATAGAAAAATAAAGCCTACCTTGCCTCAGAGAAATTCCCCAAAGGAAAAGGCAGCCCCCCACATATAATGACTGTGAGTAAAGATGAAAATTACAAACACAGAGATGAAATAGATTTAGCAAAGTGAGGCCCGACTTACTGAACAGACAGAGGATAGGAAAGGTAACTTTGCGGTCAGCACAAAAAACTACAGAAAGACCACGCAGACGGCGCAAAAAGACCCTCCGCACCGACTCACGGTGCGGAGGCGCTCCCTCTGCGTCCCAGAGCTTCCAGCAAGCAAGACAAAAATCAAAATAGCAAGCTGGACAGAAAAATAGCAAATCAGAGAAAAACAAGCAGGAGCTTAGCTTCTGCTGGGAAGACAGGTCACAAGAACGATCCAGGAGAGAACTAGACCAATACTGGAACATTGACAGGTGGCATGGAGCAATAATCTAAGTGGAGTTAAATAGAGCAGCCAGCTAACGAATTAACCTCGTCACCTGTGGAAGGAAACTCAGAAGCCGCAGCTCCACTCACAACCACCAGAGGAAGCCCATGGACAGAACCAGCCGAAGTACCATTCATGACCACAGGAGGGAGCTTGACAACAGAATTCACAACAGGATCCAAACCCTAACCCTAACCCTAGGGATCCAAACCCTAACCCTAGGGATCCAAACCCTAACCCTAACCCTAACCCTAGGGATCCAAACCCTAACCCTAACCCTAGAGATCCAAACCCTAACCCTAACCCTAGGGATCCAAACCCTAACCCTAACCCTAGGGATCCAAACCCTAACCCTAACCCTAGGGATCCAAACCCTAACCCTAACCCTAACCCTAGGGATCCAAACCCTAACCCTAACCCTAGGGATCCAAACCCTAACCCTAACCCTAGGGATCCAAACCCTAACCCTAACCCTAGGGATCCAAACCCTAACCCTAGCCATTTCTATTTATAGTGGGTTTTCTAGTTGATTTTTATGATTGGCAGCTGTCACACACTAAAGACGCTTTTTATTCCAAAAAATATTTGTTGCGTTACCACATTTTGAGAGCTACAATTTTTCCATATTTTGGTCCACAGAGTCATGTCACACGCCCTCTGTAGTCCCATTGGCGGTGTCTGGATCTTGATTTTTCTCTTGTGAAATTTCTCATCATGCGTACCAAAAACGCAAACGCAGGAAAACGCATGTAAACGCGTAAAAACGCAGCGTCTAAAAAAACGCAACGTTTGTATGCGTTTACATGCGTTTTTTTCACCACCTGTGTTTGCGTTTTAAACGCTGCGTTTTTAAACGCAAATGTGAAACTAGCCTAAAAAGCAAATTACTTTCTTACTTTTTGACACCAATTTCATCGCTACTTTTTGTAGTCACTGCTAGTGATCCGGCACGCTGTATTAAGGAATTGTTATGTTCTGCTCCGGACCCTTGCGGTAAAACGCTTCTCGGCCTTGGTATTTATTGAGACTTAATGTCATCCTGAACTCCGTTTGACATTAAGATGTAATATTTGGCATGTGATACTTTATTCATGAGTGAATTCCGTTAAAATGTCATACCACTGTCTTAGAGATAAGTTGCACAGGCAATAGCTTACTGAATTACACCGCCTGGGTAGAATCAGAATGGCACTTCAGAAAGACGCCGTAAGAACTTGTGCCAATTATTAGCCAGAGATTATGTGATAATATTACGTGATCAAGGACAAACAATTTTTTGAATTTCAAATTTAGATTAAAAAAAAAAAATCCCATCAAATTATTGCGCTTTTAGTAACTATTTGTCCCCCATATTTTACGTGCATTCATTTGGCAATACAGATTTTTTTTTTTTTCAAAATAATTTTTAGATTCTTATTTCTCTGGTTTATTGACTATATAAACCAACATTAAATATAATCAGCAATTTGATAGCATTTATCCAGATGGAGGCAAATTCTCTGTGTTAGCAGGAAAATAGGCTGCGACACACGGTAGATTTTTTACTAAGAGGACTGCAAAAAAAAAGATATATATTTACTCACATACATCTATAAGTATATATATGTTTATATACACATATATAGTGCTGTGCAAAAGTTTTAAACGGTGTGGAAAAAATGCTGCAAAAGTAAAACGCTTTAAAAAATGGAAGTGTTCATAGTTTACTTTTAATCGATGCAATGAAAAGTGGATGAACAAAAAGAGAAATCTAAATCAAATCAGTATTTGGTGACCGCCCTAGTTTTTCTAGGTACTTTTGCACTTGCACACGATTTTTGAAAGAACTCAACAAGAGGTTGTTCCAAACATCTTGGAGACCTGACCCCAGATCTTCTGTGTATGAGGCTTGTGCGGATCTTTGTGTCTCTTGTAATTCCTACGACACTGGATGATGTGAGATCTGGGACAGATCATCACCTGCAGGACTCCTCGTTTCATAGCTTTTAAAGTTGAAGGTGGATGTAAGTCCATCTATATCCTAACGTTGTTCTTCTTTAAACTGAAGATACAGTGGTTATTAATGACTTTAGTTGGATGTTTGGGGTCGTTGTCCGACTGCAGAATAAATTGGGAGCTGATCAGACGCCTCCTGATGGTATTACATGATGGATAAGTATCTGCCTGGATTTTTTCAGCATGAAGGACACCAATAAATGGGAATGTTAAGGACCGCTGACGCAGTGGTTGGCCAAGGAAACTTAGTGCAGCAGATGAAAGACACATTACGCTTATTTTCCTTCAAAAGATGCCCAGCAGTGCCACAAGTTCACAACTGGCAGAAAACAGTGGGGCTCAGATAAACCTTCTACTGTTCAGAGACGTTTCGCCAGAAGTTGTCTACATGGAAAAATTGTGGCCAAAACACATAACGTGTAGATGGAACTAAGGCCAAGAGACTCAACTAAGCATGAAAACATAGGAACTGGGGCGTAAAGAATGGCAGCAGGTGCTCCGGACTGATGAGTCACAATGTGAAATATTTGGCGGTAACACAAGGCAGTTTGTTCACTTGAGAGCTGCCCAGTAATGAGGATCTGCAGGAGCTGTGATGCACAGTGGAGGGTCCTACAAGCTTGAGGCTGTATATCAGCAAATGGAGTTGGGGATTTGGTTGGGATTAATGGTGTCCTCAATGCTGAGAAATCCAGGCAGAAACTTGTCCATCATGAGGAAAGGAGAAAAAGTGAGCTTACCACGTTTGCATGTAATCTATGCATCCTGGAACCATAGTTGGAAGAGTGCCAGAAGGATCCATGTAAGCCTCATACACAGGAGATCTGGGGTAGGTTCTCCAAGATGTTTGGAACAACCTTCAAAAACTGTACAAGTGACCGAGAAGAAGTGATGAAAGCTACGGGCGGTCACCAAATATTGATGGGAATAAGTTTTCTCTTTTTCATACCCTTTTTTATTTTGTCCATTGATAAAAAAAATAAACTATAATCATTCTATTTTTGAAAGCATTCTTACTTTGCAGTATTTTCTCTATTTCTGACGCATATGGCTATTAGTGGGGAAAAATGTATTCTTGTCATTAATCCTGGTAATAAATCATAGGATTAATGACTGTTGCATTGCAGTAAAGTTTCAAGTTTTCGGGATTCTGCATATTTTATATACATAATTTTTTTTAACTGCAATCCTTGGTATGGAAGAAATCTGTATTTCTGGAGATATTCTACTCTAGCGGCAATGCATCTGTATATCTCTATACTTATCAGGTCCGATGAAGCATGCAAGATGTTTTTCTATGGAAATTATACGTAACCCAACAGAAAAAGAAATCGCCATGCCTCTGTATGAAATTGGAAACATACGGAAGGTAGTAATGGGGTTTAATACTTCTATGGAAGCTTCTCATGCCTACACACAAATGGAGCCGAAATGTGAGCCCCACGATTAATAATGCCACCGTAAACTTCTGATTTACAGACCAGGCACTATATAAAATGCCTTTATTAAATAAACTCCTAGTCAATATTTTTTTTTTATTTTCTCTCTTTTTTTTTTTAAATTTAAAAAATTGATATATTTTTTAAATAAATATATTTATTTTGCATAAATTGTTCTTTGTTTACATTGTTTATCATTTGAAGGACCGGCCATTGGTTTTACGGTGTTCATTTCACAGGTAATTTCCCATAATTAAATACAAGCATGTTACCTCCAAGTGATTTTTCTGTAATTGTTAATCAATGCCAGTTCATGTAATTTCAATAGCCTATTAAATTGTGTAACGCTGACTTCATTAAACCGGCGCTCCCATGTATAATTATGGCTAAATTACAGATGGAAGACATATTGTTTTTACTTAGAAGTATGTCACATTTCCAAGCAGTGAAAGCACAAACTAATTTTGTATTATTATTATTTTTTTTTTTGCTACTATGTTCATTATTGCATAATTATACAAATATATTTAAATATATAAAGTTTACAGCAATAAGTGTTAAAATATAAATAATCACACAAAATAGGGAAAAAAAGTTACTTTTTTTCAGTGTTATAGAAGTTATAGTGGACCTATTCTATACATTGTAAAACTTTTTTATTATGATGCTGCTTCCAATTAATTGTTTCTATGCATATGTTGGAATAAAAAAAACCACAGTAAAAATACAATTAAAAAATGTATAAAATAGCACTTGAAATTGGCATTTACTATTAATATTATTATTATTATTATTATTATTATTATTATTAATAATAATAATAATAATTATAATAATAATAATAATAAAAGTGAATGAAATAGCACTTGAAATTGGCAATTATTTATTAATAATAATAATAAAAATAAAAGTGCATGAAATAGCACTTGAAATTGGCAATTATTTAATAATAATAATAATAATAAAGTGCATGAAATAGCACTTGAAATTGGCAATTATTATTATTAATAATAATAATAATAATAATAATTAAAAGGCATAAAATAGCACTTGAAATTGGCAATTATTTATTAATAATAATAATAATAAAAATAAAAGTGCATGAAATAGCACTTGAAATTGGCAATTATTTAATAATAATAATAATAATAATAATAAAGTGCATGAAATAGCACTTGAAATTGGCAATTATTAATAATAATAATAATAATAATTAAAAGGCATAAAATAGCACTTGAAATTGGCAATTATTTATTATTAATAATAATAATAAGAAAAAAAATAAAAATGCATGAAATAGCACTTGAAATTGGCAATATAATAATAATAATAATAATAATAATAATAATAAAAATGCATAAAATAGCACTTGAAATTGGCATTTATTATTATTATTATTAATAATAATAATAATAATATTAAATACATAAAATAGCACTTGAAATAGTAAATTATTTAATTGGCAGTGTATGCATTTGTGACAGTCTGTAAGAATAATGTATTTTTTTATGTAGGACTAAACAAAAAATTAAATAAATATAAAATATAACCATATTATTTGTACATTTATTAGAGTTATTTTGGGGTTGGTTTTATTCTGGACGAGGCGAGGCAGCGTCATGAGATCCATTCATTCAGATTTATGATTTATCACATAAGGAAATGTGTAATTATTCTGCGAGCATGCTTCCCTAATATGGGGACAGATCTGGTGGGCCAAGGTGGAAGGCAAACTGCCCTCCTGCCAGGATACCAAATAAGGAGGCCACCTGGTCGGTAATTTGTTGGACTTGACATGGACCAGGGTATTAAGTGCCAACACTATTAATAGGCCCGAAAACCGATATAGGAAGGACAACATTTTTATTTATTCAGGAAAAGTTTCCAGTTGTAACTTATGAGATTTACAAGCCGCGTTCGCACTGCTGAGCTCCACATTGCACCGGGGCTCCTGTGCTACAACAGTATAGGGCCCTCTGCAGTCTAATAGCTCGTCATAATGCACAATGCCTCCTGCTTTGGAGGTTTTCATGGGCCTCTTACCTCTTGGACTCCTGCGGCTGTATAGATGCACCAATGATACGTCCGTTTTTGTATTACTTTCCCTCCAGCTTTTCACTGCTATATCAAAGGGAAAAAAAGCCGGATGGACTGGTAAATGAAAACTGGCCCTAAGAGGCAACTAATCCACGGTTACGCTAAAAACTGATTCGAAAACGGATGCAAAGTTTGCAGAGTCCACTTAAAAAAAAAGTAAATGTACTTGGAGCCCCTCAGATATTTTAAAAAAGTAGATGCTCCAGCATTTGCCCACAATGGGACGCCCAATAGACTCAATGTCTGAGCATGACATCTCCATTAAAGTCAATGGTAAATCTAACGGGTAGGCAAAAGTTTGGTGACCTGAAAAAAAAGGGCTTTGCTCCCTCTTCTATCATTGGTGTTAGCAGAGTTGAGTTTGTCATTCTGCACAGTGACATTACCAGGGGATATAGTTTTTTTTTTCTGAGTGCAGGTATATGAGTGCACTAACCCCAATATACCCTCCGTATTGATAATTCTTGTTTAATATGCAAAATGCTGGTGAGCTTTTATTCCAGGCTCGGTCCTATTGGGCTGACGCTGAGCAGAGCCGTGCGGTGTTCAGTCATCTGTGATCTGCAGAGATATTGGAAAACAATCAGGAACGTTAAATATCCCAATGACTAGCTGTCCGCATGTAAATACAAGTGACAATTAGCGCACGGCTCATCGGTCCTAAGTGCTCTCCTCCAGGCCTCGGGCAGCGGCGGACGCCTTTTACGCGGGTTTTGTGGTTCGGGGGCTATTACTCCTTGTAAAATCCTTCTCTGCAGGTAAAGCCTGAAGGTGGTAGTTCATTCTCGGGTACAATTAATGGTCCATTGTGGGATTGCTCCGCCACCTCTCCGGCACTCCATACAGACCCCAAATCTTCCTAAACTTGACAGACGTCCCACCCCCTCTCCCCACAACCTTCTCATCTTGCTTACTGACTCCGGAATAAAATTAAGCCAAGTTTACTTACTGGTTTAAATAAGAATAAATGTCACATTTCAGACAGAAGGAGAGGAATCCGTCCGCCGCTGACCTATTTTCCCTCTGTGATTTCCGAAAAGGCGAGATTAGCATGGATATTGCATTTTCAAGGACCTCGCCACTATTAAATAGACTGTTAAGTGCATTTTATGGCTGGAGAGTCTGTTCCCTGCTCAGTACAGGAGACGCGCTAAGTTCATCTGTAGCTGCTACATTGAACATCCACTGAATAAAAAAGTCTTCCATGGGAGGTTAATACCTGGTGTAGCTTCAGTACATAATCCGGGTCAGCGTTACCCTTCCCACGCCAACAGATTTTATTTTTGCAGCGCAAGAGTGATTCAAGGTGATGGGTGTTCAGACTCCGTGGAATGGGAAGGGTTCGTACTGACCCTACCTGCCCATCAATGAAAACTTCAGTACCAAGGCATAAAATGAGCATTCACTATGGGGGGGGCCGTTAAAGGGGTAAGAAGGAATTATCATATTTGCACATGACACTGGTATTGTCAATGATTTTGGTGGGATCCCTCCATAACCTCACCCCCCCCCCAACAAATTATATACCCTATCACCTCCCCCAACTGCCAGGCCCAAAATTAAAATGATGATACCGTAATTTTGGATAATTTTGGCCACAGCAGACTTTATTTATACAACATACAAATATTAACATACAATAATATAAAAAAAAAAAACACTGGGAGGGTCCTTGAAGCTCCCAAAATCTGGTGATTACGAAAACATAAATCTTGCACATAATAAACAGGCTATAAATTACTCCCAGCCGTTACCCCACTGGCCCGGGAGCAACATAACCCCAAGGGGGTCCACTGTCCACTTAAACTCTGGGGATCCGACAATCCATTGCCGTAAATGCCCCCAAATACACCAGACCAATACCATATTGTATTACCAATTGAGGAATCCATATTCCCATGGATCCCCCAGACCAATTTAGCAGTAACTTCAACCACCAAAAGCCATCATGATCCGATAACTGTCCCTAAAAAAATCCCACCGGAACTTAGTTAGAGGGGGTGGGCGTGTGGGACTGCTCCTGCTGACTGCGAGCGGGAAACTTAGGGGCACCCACCCCTAAATGGCCCTATAAATATCCCCCAACATAAACCCACCCCACTAACACTCTGTCACCACTCTCTCCCACCCATTGTCATACGCGCCTCCGCCCACGCCAGACTGGGGCGGCCTTGCTCCAGCCTTTACTATATAGGTGATGACTTCTAGATCAGATGTGATCGCGCATGCACACCATTCAGTGTCTATGGGCCTACTGGAGATTTGGGAGTCCCATAGAAAATGAATGGTAGCGGTGCAATGACCCATGCTCAATTCCATTGGAGACAAAATTCCTTGTTTTAGGAATCGATGGGGGGGTCTCAGCTGTCAGACCCCCACTAATCTATCCCATGGATCATTTAATCACAGAGCAATACTTATTTGAAGAGAGAAGCTCCAGTATTTGATGGCTAGAAACTGGTGCAGGAAATCCTTCTCTTAAAAAAAGGCTGAGAAATTGGTTCCTGGAGCACAGATGGATTCTACAAGGATAAAAAAGACAAGTCCGAATGTCTGGGGTGGTCACGGCTTCCGTCAGGGCTTTATTCCCTCCAGCTTGGTGGTGACATTTTCCTGGTCCCACTGTTACCTATGGGATCGTCCTTGACATTCGCCTCATCAGTGGTTGAGCTGGACGGGTCTGAAATACATTCCATGCAGCATTTGTAAGAATGGGCCATTAGTTATGTATAAACAAATGATATAGGGGTGGATGTATCATTGGGGGCGACCAGGGCAGCCGCACAGCAGCCCAAGAGATGAGGGGGCCACTGCCGCAGCTAAAGCTGGTGGACTTGTGAGTTATTGGACTGCAGAGGGCCCATATATTGTTCTTGGACAGGGGCCCGCTCCTGTCTGTATCCGCCAGAGAACACGATAGGTGACTGGGACAATGGGATGTATAAAACATAGGTATCACTGGAAGTCGGTTTATAAAATGGAGATTTTATTTATTTTATAAAAAGTTTCAGTAAAAGTTCTCGGCTGCCACTAAGTGACCGTCTCTGTGACTAGAAGCATCTCGTCACCTCTCAGCAAGAAATCCCCCCAGAGAGCAGCTGTTCTATGGCCACGTTCACACGTTCAGTATTTTACATCAGTAGTTATAAGCCAAAACCAGGAGTGGAACCATCAGAGGAAAGTATAATAGAAACATATGCGCCACTTCTGTATGTTTCTCTTGGTTTTGGCTTCCAAATACTGTTGTCAAATACTGAACATGTGAACGTGGCCTAATAGTCAGAAAAAATTCAAGAATGTTTTTTTTTTAAATCACAGAAGGAAACGAGCAGTGAATGTTGGTATATTAATATCAGATCACAGACCAATAACTTAAGGCGGTTGGTTGCCTGGGCAAAATAAAACTTTTCCCAGAGGACAGGATCACAGGATCAGTAAAATTAACAAACTCAATCACTCTCACCTACCGGCATCCACCGCGATCCAACGCAGGCAGCGCCATGGTCTGTGCAGAGACATGAAACAGTGGTGCCACCTGTGATTAGCTGCAGCGGTCAGGTGATTTGAGGAGCTCGGATGTTTTATGATGATGTGCTCAAAGTCATCTCACCGCTGCAGGCAATCATAGCCTGCAGCAGTCCAGTGACTAGTAGAACAGTAACTTCACCACGTCCATTCTCTGCGCAGACAATGAAGCGGCCTGCACTCAATCCAGGTGGGTGTCGGTATGTATGACTGAGTTTTGCTTTTTTTTTACATTTCCTGTCCCTCGGGCAAAGTTTTATTTTGCCCAGACAACCCATTTTAAGCCCTTCACCACCTTGGGTTTTCCCACTTTTGAGTTTCCATTTTTTGCTCCCTTTCTTCCCAGAGCCATAACGTTTTTGTTTTTTTTTGCCGCCAATATAGCCACGTGAGGGCTTGTTTTTTGTGGGATGAATTATACACCATTGGTTTTGCCATATTATGTACTGGAAAACGGGAAAAAAACTCAAAGTGCAGTGAAATTGCAAAAAAAGTGCAATTCCACACTTGTTTTTTTTTTTTGTTTTGCTTTTTTTTGTTTTTGCTGTTTTTGCTTTTTCACCATGCTAACTAAATGCTAAAACTGACCTGCCATTATGATTCTTCAGGCAGGTCATTACGAGTTCTTAGACACCAAACATGTATAGGTTGTTATTTAAGTGGTGAAAAAAATCAAAAATTTGTAAAAAAAAAAAATAAAAAAAAGTCGTCATTTCCCGATACCCCTAGCGTCTCCATTTTTCATGATCTGGGGCTGGGTTTTAATGATACCATTTTGGTGTGGATATTATCTTTTAATCGCCCATTATTGTGTTTTAATGCAATGTTGCGATGACCAAAAAGCGTAATTCTGGTGTTTTGATTTTTTTTCTAATTACACCATTTACCGATCAATTAATTATTTTAATATATTGATAGATCGGGCGATTATGAACATGGCGATACCAAATATGTGTTGTTTTGTATTATTATTGTTTTATTTTGAATGGGGTGAATGGGGGGTGATTTAAACTTTTAAAAACATTTTTTGTTACTTTTTACTTGCTTCAGTAGTCTCCATGGGAGACTAGAAGCTGCGATTGTCCCATATGAGCATCGACTGCTGGGTGGTGCTTATTGCTCTCCAGCAATGACAACCACAGGGGTCTGTTGTCATGCCAACCCATCGGCGACCCGCGGTCATGTGACACTGGTGCCGATGGACGGGATTAGTGGTGCGCTTCATTCACGATCGTGTTAAATGCAGCTGTCAGAGACTGACTGCGGCATTTAACATGCTAACAGCCGCAGGTGGATCGCGATTCCACCTGCGGCTGTTAGGGGCACATGTCAGCTTGTAGTTATCTCTTGTTCAGCCTGGCATTGCTGTGCTGGGCTACAAGTCTGTCCAGTATAAGGATGTTGTGTGCGGTGGCCAGGGTGGTAGTCGTGGTGAGGAGCTGCTTTTCCTTCACACCCTGGCACTCCGCAAAGAAAATGTAATGTCCTGTCTGTTGTGTGGTTGGTGTACAGTGCACAACACTCACGTTTGGGCTGGAGATCTCAGGTTGCACGGTCCTGGTTCCAGGTGCCACCACAAATTAATTGGCAGACTCCGAGATCATTTTCAACATAATAACTTTACTCAACAACTTCAGTTCAGTCCCAGTTATCGTACAGTGATTCCCACAGGTCACAGTTCCTTCCAGCTGTGCTGTCCCTTGCTCTCCTGGCAATCATTGCCCTTGAGACGTACCATCCGGTACCGCAGTATCCCGACTTTCCAAGCCAGTTCGTGCTTGGGGATCCCACCCATTTCCCCCTACGAGGGCGAAATTAAGAATGGCTCTTAAGCTGTGACAAAAGGACTGACTGACACTTCTTAAGCTATGTCTCTTCCATTCCTTTTCCAGACCGTAGGTCTCGTATATTCTGGTATATCCTTTTGAACCTGGTCGCTGCCGTTCTCATGCTGCTGCCGTTTCCTTGTATCCGTGAGACTTTCAGCCCTATGGCCCTGAACTGTTGCTTCTACCAAACTCAAATCTGGAACAATCTCAGTAATCTCCATCCAATTCATTAACTATAATCAGAAAGTGCTTTTCCTAATATTCCTATAACTACTCTTACCCTTCCCAACTGGGAAATTCCCTCATAACTTTCCTGCACTACAGTGCCCTCCACTGTACTACACCCATTTCCTAACTGTCTCATCTAGCTCTTACACTACTATACTGATTTCCTATACTTGTACTCTAGTTTCCTAACTCTGTCCATAGGCTTATTACAATACACAACTGTACATTACACATATGTCATCACTCATCACACAATAAACCAGGCTACACTTATAATGTACCCGTTTACCAGGAAGGGTTTACAGGGTATGAATTGATCCCAACACACCCTTACAGTTGCACCACTGCAGTGTACAACCCGGCGCCGTGCCCCCGGAGCTGAACAGGATCTCAGAGAGATGAATTTACAGACTTCTATCTTTTGGATTGATTTATTAAATAATAGTCATTTTTTTATTTTTTTATTTACTTTTCATGTGCATGTGGTGCCCCCTTCCCAGCAACTGGGTGCAAACTATGGTGAATCAGGTGATCGAGTGAGGAACAGAAAGAGTGACTCTTACTAAAGCCAAACCTCCGACTCCGACTCCGACTCCTCAATTTCCCTGACTTACGACTCCTGACTCCACAACTCAGACTCCGACTCCACGACACTGGTCACTACTGAGCATGTACATAAAGTGCAGCACAGATTAATCTCAACTAAAAGCCGAGATAATTAGATCAGGAACGGAACAGACATCTATAGGACATTTCATAACTTTCCCAAATTCATTTGAAAATATTTACATCACATCCTGCATTGTACTGCTGTTCCCAATTTATTACGGTATATATTTTAGGAGTAGGAGTCGGTCCATTTTATACTAACTCCGGCTCCACTAAAATGGACTCTGACTCCGACTCCACAGCCCTGGTTAAAGCTACGGAGCCTTCCCTAATAGAACAGCATGTAACTCAGGATCAGTAATGTAATGTATGTACACAGGGACTGCACCAGCAGAATAGTGAGTGCAGCTCTGGAGTATAATACAGGATGTAACTCAGGATCAGTAATGTGATGTATGTACACAGGGACTGCACCAGCAGAATAGTGAGTGCAGCTCTGGAGTATAATACAGGATGTAACTCAGGATCAGTAATGTAATGTATGCACACAGTGACTGCACCAGCAGAATAGTGAGTGCAGCTCTGGAGTATAATACAGGATGTAACTCAGGATCAGTAATGTAATGTATGCACACAGTGACTGCACCAGCAGAATAGTGAGTGCTGCTCTGGAGTATAATACAGGATGTAACTCAGGATCAGTAATGTAATGTATATACACAGTGACTGCACCAGCAGAATAGTGAGTGCAGCTCTGGGGTATAATGCAGGATGTAACTCAGGATCAGTAATGCAATGTATGTACACAGTGACTGCACCAGCAGAATAGTGAGTGCAGCTCTGGGGTATAATACAGGATGTAACTCAGGATCAGTAATGTAATGTATGTACACAGTGACTGCACCAGCAGAATAGTGAGTGCAGCTCTGGAGTATAATACAGGATGTAACTCAGGATCAGTAATGTAATGTATGTACACAGTGACTGCACCAGCAGAATAGTGAGTGCTGCTCTGGAGTGTAATACAGGAGCAGTACAGGATCAGTAATGTAATGTATGTACACAGTGACTGCACCAGCAGAATAGTGAGTGCAGCTCTGGGGTATAATACAGGATATAACTCATGATCAGTAATGCAATGTATGTACACAGTGACTGCACCAGCAGAATAGTGAGTGCAGCTCTGGAGTATAATACAAGATGTAACTCAGGATCAGTAATGTATTGTATGTACACAGTGACTGCACCAGCAGAATAGCGAGTGCAGCTCTGGAGTATAATACAGGATGTATCTCAGGATCAGTAATGTAATGTATGTACACAGTGATTGCACTAGCAGAATAGTGAGTGCAGCTCTGGGGTATAATACAGGATGTAACTCAGGATCAGTAATGTAATGTATGTACACAGTGACTGCACCAGCAGAATAGTGAGTGCAGCTCTGGGGTATAATACAGGATGTATCTTAGGATCAGTAATGTAATGTATGTACACAGTGATTGCACTAGCAGAATAGTGAGTGCAGCTCTGGAGTATAATACAGGATGTAACTCAGGATCAGTAATGTAATGTATGTACACAGTGACTGCACCAGCAGAATAGTGAATGCAGCTCTGGGGTATAATACAGGATGTAACTCAGGATCAGTAATGTAATGTATGTACACAGTGACTGCACCAGCAGAATAGTGAGTGCAGCTCTGGGGTATAATACAGGATGTATCTCAGGATCAGTAATGTAATGTATGTACACAGTGATTGCACTAGCAGAATAGTGAGTGCAGCTCTGGAGTATAATACAGGATGTAACTCAGGATCAGTAATGTAATGTATGTACACAGTGACTGCACCAGCAGAATAGTGAGTGCAGCTCTGGGGTATAATACAGGATGTAACTCCGGATTGGTACAATGCCTACAATAACAGGCACAATGTGAGGACAAGAGTTTTCCTGTGGACAAAGAAAGCGTACTTTCTCCTAAAGACCACCACGTCCAAAGTAAAACGCAGATCTTTTTGTCTACACATATTTTGCTTGAATCCCCCCCAGGATTTATTATCTCTTGTTGTCAGATATTGGATTTGTCATAGGCAACAAAATTGTTACTCCTTTGAATTTAACTTTGGGGAGAAATCTGCGGCTGAATGGGCCGTGTGGGTTATAGCCGGTGGTCAGGGGAAATAGCTTATAAAATATAAATCGCTGTATTATAATGAGTGCCTGGTAATAGAGATGTGAAGGAAAAGCAAGCGCATAGATCACCCGGACGCCTCACATACACCCTATGAAAGTTTAGGTCCTCTGCCATTCTTCACTTGTATATTGTCATCATATGAAGAGGGATACAGCCGGGCGGCTGCCATTCCATATAAATAGTGAATATTCCTGTGATTACACCTCCGCTGTATATTATAAAGACATGAAATATTCAGGATGCGGCACTGTATGTTTTATGTATTTTCACTTCTGGACCCCAGTAATATTATATGAGAGTCTGCACCGTGGATTTCTGTATAATTGGTTTAACCCTCCAGCAGATAATACACAGATTCAGTCACTATATTCTTCTTATAAATCTTCATTGCAGCGTGCGTTGATTAATGTGAAAAGATCGAAACTGTAAAAAGTTTCCTTTTTCCATTTATTGTCCCTTTTCATGCAATTTGTTGTTCCCTGTTATGAGCCAGGAATGTCCAACTGTGAGGACCATGAAGTGTAGGAAGCCCCCCGGACCCTCAGATCCCAACTGTTTATGACATATGTTCAATTCTGGACCTTCTGCTACATATTTGGTGTTGACTGCGCCATTTAAATCCAATAGAAAATATTTGCCCCCCTTATTTATTTATTTATTTATTTATTTATTTATTTATTTATTTTTATAAAAGCCTATATGCATGCCTCTCCTAAAGAAAATTGGATTCATAATGATTACATTTCTGTCCCTATCCAATTTACAAGAGATTCTTTTCTGGTAATCAATGTAGCTGAGATACCAGACATGGCCAAGTAGAGAGGGATGTCGCTGTTTCTTTAAAAAAAGTGAAAATTGTTGCAAAAAGGTGCTTAATCTTTATATATATATATATATATATATATATATATATATATATATATGTATATATATATATATATATATATATATATACTAGATGGTGGCTCGATTCTAACGCATCGGGAATTCTAGAAAATGCATGTCCACGTAATATATTGCCCAGCCACGTAGTATATTGCCCAGCCACGTAGTATATTGCCCAGTAACATAGTATACAGCACAGAGCCACGTAGTATATTGCCCAGCCACGTAGTATATTGCCCAGCCACGTAGTATATTGCCCAGCCACATAGTATATTGCCCAGCCACGTAGTATATTGCCCAGCCACGTAGTATATTGCCCAGTGACATAGTATACAGCACAGCGCCACGTAGTATATTGCCCAGCCACGTAGTATATTGCCCAGTGACATAGTATACAGCACAGAGCCACGTAGTATATTGCCCAGCCACGTAGTATATTGCCCAGCCACGTAGTATATTGCCCAGCCACGTAGTATATTGCCCAGCCACATAGTATATTGCCCATCCACGTAGTATATTGCCCAGTCACATAGTATATTGCCCAGCCACATAGTATATTGCCCATCCACGTAGTATATTGCCCAGTCACGTAGTATATTGCCCAGCCACATAGTATACAGCACAGAGCCACGTAGTATA
This sequence comes from Ranitomeya imitator, assembly GCF_032444005.1. Taxonomy (NCBI): domain Eukaryota; kingdom Metazoa; phylum Chordata; class Amphibia; order Anura; family Dendrobatidae; genus Ranitomeya; species Ranitomeya imitator. The sequence goes on along the minus strand of NC_091289.1, from coordinate 187,902,698 downwards.
TTGCCCAGCCACTTAGTATATTGCCCAGTGACATAGTATACAGCACAGAGCCACGTAGTATATTGCCCAGCCACGTAGTATATTGCCCAGCCACATAGTATATTGCCCATCCACGTAGTATATTGCCCAGCCACGTAGTATATTTTGTATATTGACATAGTATACAGCACAGAGCCACGTAGTATATTGCCCAGTCACGTAGTATATTGCCCAGCCACATAGTATATTGCCCATCCACGTAGTATATTGCCCAGCCACGTAGTATATTGCCCAGTGACATAGTATACAGCACAGAGCCACGTAGTATATTGCCCAACCACGTAGTATATTGCCCAGCCACGTAGTATATTGCCCAGCCACATAGTATATTGCCCAGCCACGTAGTATATTGCCCAGTCACGTAGTATATTGCCCAGCCACATAGTATATTGCCCATCCACGTAGTATATTGCCCAGCCACGTAGTATATTGCCCAGCCACATAGTATATTGCCCATCCACGTAGTATATTGCACAGTCACGTAGTATATTGCCCAGTGACGTAGTATATTGCCCAGCCACGTAGTATATTGCCCATCCACGTAGTATATTGCCCAGCCACGTAGTATTTTGCACAGTCACGTAGTATATTGCCCAGCCACGTAGTATATTGCCCAGCCACGTAGTATATTGCCCAGCCACATAGTATATTGCCCAGCCACGTAGTATATTGCCCAGCCACATAGTATATTGCCCATCCACGTAGTATATTGCCCAGTCACGTAGTATATTGCCCAGCCACATAGTATACAGCACAGAGCCACGTAGTATATTGCCCAGCCACGTAGTATATTGCCCAGTGACATAGTATACAGCACAGAGCCACGTAGTATATTGCCCAGCCACGTAGTATATTGCCCAGCCACGTAGTATATTGCCCAGCCACGTAGTATATTGCCCAGCCACGTAGTATATTGCCCAGCCACGTAGTATATTGCCCAGTGACATAGTATACAGCACAGCGCCACGTAGTATATTGCCCAGCCACGTAGTATATTGCCCAGTGACATAGTATACAGCACAGAGCCACGTAGTATATTGCCCAGGCACGTAGTATATTGCCCAGCCACGTAGTATATTGCCCAGCCACGTAGTATATTGCCCAGCCACATAGTATATTGCCCATCCACGTAGGATATTGCCCAGTCACGTAGTATATTGCCCAGCCACATAGTATATTGCCCATCCACGTAGTATATTGCCCAGTCACGTAGTATATTGCCCAGCCACATAGTATACAGCACAGAGCCACGTAGTATATTGCCCAGCCACTTAGTATATTGCCCAGTGACATAGTATACAGCACAGAGCCACGTAGTATATTGCCCAGCCACGTAGTATATTGCCCAGCCACATAGTATATTGCCCATCCACGTAGTATATTGCCCAGCCACGTAGTATATTTTGTATATTGACATAGTATACAGCACAGAGCCACGTAGTATATTGTCCAGCCACATAGTATATTGCCCATCCACGTAGTATATTGCCCAGCCACGTAGTATATTGCCCAGTGACATAGTATACAGCACAGAGCCACGTAGTATATTGCCCAGCCACGTAGTATATTGCCCAGCCACGTAGTATATTGCCCAGCCACGTAGTATATTGCCCAGCCACATAGTATATTGCCCAGCCACGTAGTATATTGCCCAGTCACGTAGTATATTGCCCAGCCACATAGTATATTGCCCATCCACGTAGTATATTGCCCAGCCACGTAGTATATTGCCCAGCCACATAGTATATTGCCCATCCACGTAGTATATTGCACAGTCACGTAGTATATTGCCCAGTGACGTAGTATATTGCCCAGCCACGTAGTATATTGCCCATCCACGTAGTATATTGCCCAGCCACGTAGTATATTGCACAGTCACGTAGTATATTGCCCAGCCACGTAGTATATTGCCCAGCCACGTAGTATATTGCCCAGCCACATAGTATATTGCCCAGCCACGAAGTATATTGCCCAGCCACATAGTATATTGCCCATCCACGTAGTATATTGCCCAGTCACGTAGTATATTGCCCAGCCACATAGTATACAGCACAGAGCCACGTAGTATATTGCCCAGCCACGTAGTATATTGCCCAGTGACATAGTATACAGCACAGAGCCACGTAGTATATTGCCCAGCCACGTAGTATATTGCCCAGCCACGTAGTATATTGCCCAGCCACGTAGTATATTGCCCAGCCACATAGTATATTGCCCATCCACGTAGTATATTGCCCAGTCATTGCCCAGCCACGTAGTATATTGCCCAGTGACATAGTATACAGCACAGAGCCACGTAGTATATTGCCCAGCCACGTAGTATATTGCCCAGCCACGTAGTATATTGCCCAGCCACGTAGTATATTGCCCAGCCACATAGTATATTGCCCATCCACGTAGTATATTGCCCAGTCACGTAGTATATTGCCCAGCCACATAGTATATTGCCCATCCACGTAGTATATTGCCCAGCCACGTAGTATATTGCCCAGCCACATAGTATATTGCCCATCCACGTAGTATATTTCCCAGCCACGTAGTATATTGCCCAGCCACGTAGTATATTGCCCAGCCACGTAGTATATTGCCCAGCCACGTAGTATATTGCCCAGCCACATAGTATATTGCCCAGCCACGTAGTATATTGCCCAGCCACGTAGTATATTGCCCAGCCACGTAGTATATTTCCCAGCCACGTAGTATATTGCCCAGCCACGTAGTATATTGCCCAGCCACGTAGTATATTGCCCAGTCACGTAGTATATTGCCCAGCCACATAGTATATTGCCCATCCACGTAGTATATTGCCCAGCCACGTAGTATATTGCCCAGCCACATAGTATATTGCCCATCCACGTAGTATATTGCTCAGCCACGTAGTATATTGCCCAGCTACGTAGTATATTGCACAGCGACGTAGTATATTCCCCAGCTACATAGTATACAGCACAGAGCCACGTAGTATATTGCCCAGCCACAGATGTAACAGGTTAAAAAAGAGTTAAAATAAAAAATAAACACATACTCACCTTCCGAGGGCCCCTGGCACTTGTGTGCGGTGCACGCGGCAGCTTCCGGTCCCACGGTTGGCAGGTCCTTCTCGCATAGCATTCTTGGCACCGGAACCTGCCGCTTGCATTGCCGAGGACAGCGCGCAACGTCGGAGGGTGAGAATAACGTTTTTTTTTATTATTATTATTTGTAACATTAGATATTTTTACTATTGATGCTGCATATGCAGCATCAATAGTAAAAACTTGGTCACACAGGGTTAATAGCGGCGTTAATGGAGTGAGTTACCCGCAGCATAACGCGGTCCGTTACCGCTGGCATTAACCCTGTGTGAGCGGTGACTGGAGGGGAGTATGGAGCAGGCACTGACAGCGGGGAGTATGGAGCAGGCGCCGGGCGCTGACTGCAGGGGAGTAGGGAGGGACTAATCGGACTGTGGCCGTCGCTGATTGGTCGCGGCAGCCATGACAGGCAGCTGCCGAGACCAATCAGCGACTTGCATTTCCATGACAGACAGCGGTCGCGACCAATGAATATCTGTGACAGAAAGACAGACAGACAGACGGAAGTGACCCTTAGACAATTATGTAACAGATATATATATATATATATATATATATATATATATTATTACACCAATTAGTGCCTTGTATTTACATTAAAGTATAAATTCAATATCAAATAAACGAGACAAGAAAAAGTATTTTTAAAGCGAGTCTGTCAGCACAAAATGAGCTGCAATACCAGACACAACCTGTGGACACTGGTGGAGCTGTTTTAATTCTGTGCTATTATTTAATGGTCTGAATTGACTTCTGTTGGCCTCTAAATTAGCTTCTACTGTCCACTGCTGGATATATTTGGGAGCTTGATGAGCATTGTTTGGCAAGTTAACCTATTTTTTTTCATCTCTGTCCTCAGAAATCTTCAATCCCAATTCTAATATATAAAAAGTTGCCAAAAATGATCAAAAAACATTTCTGCCTCTGTATCTGTCTGCATATCTACGTTATTACAGAAGGAAGGGGGTAATCACTGTGTGAAAAATGGGCTAAAAGGGACTCTGTCAGCACAAAATGACTGTTTCAACCGAGCACACTCTGATCATAGTGTGATGCGATTCTCTCGGATGAGAAGATGGAGAAAAGAAATTCTCCTTCTTCTCCATTGTGTCAGAGCGTGGAAATCGTACTGCACTCAGATGTCATCTGAGTGAAGTCCGATGTTTTCCACAGACTCACTGACTTGCATGGCTGAGTGTGATCCAAACATCGGACATGTGCACGGCCCCATAAACTAACCTTGGTAAGAGTGCGATCCCATTGTTTCGGATTACACTCTGGCCGAGAATACGCTCATCTGCACCTGCCCTAAGACAATTATTTATTCCGCACACAAAATTTTCTCAGGTGCTTGAAAAAGTGCTCAATTAGTGTTAAAAAAGGAAAATACAGTTGCATGTAAAAGGTTTGGCACCCCTGGTCAAAATTACTGTTATTGTGAACGGATTAAATGATATCTACAAGGGCTAAACTTAGAGATGACACATTCCCTTTGTATTTTAGGCTATATATATATATATATATATATATATATATATATATATATATATATATATATAGTTAGTAAGGCCGAAAAAAGACATTTGTCCATCCAGTTCAGCCTATATTCCATCATAATAAATCCCCAGATCTACGTCCTTCTACAGAACCTAATAATTGTATGATACAATATTGTTCTGCTCCAGGAAGACATCCAGGCCTCTCTTGAACCCCTCGACTGAGTTCGCCATCACCACCTCCTCAGGCAAGCAATTCCAGATTCTCACTGCCCTAACAGTAAAGAATCCTCTTCTATGTTGGTGGAAAAACCTTCTCTCCTCCAGACGCAAAGAATGCCCCCTTGTGCCCGTCACCTTCCTTGGTATAAACAGATCCTCAGCGAGATATTTGTATTGTCCCCTTATATACTTATACATGGTTATTAGATCGCCCCTCAGTCGTCTTTTTTCTAGACTAAATAATCCTAATTTCGCTAATCTATCTGGGTATTGTAGTTCTCCCATCCCCTTTATTAATTTTGTTGCCCTCCTTTGTACTCTCTCTAGTTCCATTATATCCTTCCTGAGCACCGGTGCCCAAAACTGGACACAGTACTCCATGTGCGGTCTAACTAGGGATTTGTACAGAGGCAGTATAATGCTCTCATCATGTGTATCCAGACCTCTTTTAATGCACCCCATGATCCTGTTTGCCTTGGCAGCTGCTGCCTGGCACTGGCTGCTCCAGGTAAGTTTATCATTAACTAGGATCCCCAAGTCCTTCTCCCTGTCAGATTTACCCAGTGGTTTCCCGTTCAGTGTGTAATGGTGATATTGATTCCTTCTTCCCATGTGTATAACCTTACATTTATCATTGTTAAACCTCATCTGCCACCTTTCAGCCCAAGTTTCCAACTTATGCTTATATATCTACAGTCATGGCCAAAAGTATTGACACCCCTGCAATTCTCTCATATAATACTCATTTTCAAATACTTTTGTCCATCCCCTTTTTTATGTTTGGTGTGGAATTATATCCAATTTGGCTTTAGGACAATTCTTTTTGTGTTTTTTCATTTAAGACAAATTAAACGAAGATAATACCAAATAATTTGTGTTTGCAATCATTTTCAGGAAGAAACTGAGTATTATCTGACAGAATTGCAGGGGTGTCAAAACTTTTGGCCATGACTGTATATATATATATATATATATATATATATATACATAATTGTCTAAGGGGTACTTCCGTCTGTCCTTCTGTCACGGTTATTCGATCGCTGATTGGTCTCGGCAGCTGCCTGTCATGGCTGCCGCGACCAATCAGTGACGGGCACAGTCCGATTAGTCCCTCCCCTACTCCCCTGCACTCACCGCCCGCTCCGTAATCCCCTCCACTCACCGCTCACACAGGGTTAATGGCAGCGGTAATGGCCCGCGGTGTAACGCACTCCGTTACCGCTGCTATTAACCCTGTGTGTCCCCAACTATTTACTATTGATGCTGCCTATGCGGCATCAAAAGTAAAAATATGTCATGTTAAAAATAATTTAAAAAAAACCCTGCTATACTCACCCTCCGCCGCCTTTCCCTCGCCACGCTCCCGGAACCGCTCCATTGCAAGCGGCAGCTTCCGGTCCCGTCCCAGGGCTGGTGTGCGACAAGGACCTGCCGTGACGTCACGGTCATGTGACAGCGACGTCATCATAAGTCCTGCTCACACCAGCCCTGGGACCGGAAGCTGCCGCTTGCAATGGAGCGGTCCCAGGAACGTGGCGAGGAGCGGCAAAGGCGGCGGATGGTGAGTATAGCAGGACTTCAACGGGTCTTCAGAAGGTGAGTATATGTTTATTTTTTTTTTTAAGTCTATATACTACGTGGCTCTGTGCTGGGCAATATATTATGTGGCTCTGCTATATACTATGTGGCTGGCCAATATACTACGTGACTGGGCAATATACCGTACTACGTGGCTCTGCTATATACTACGTGGCTGTGCAATATACTACGTGGCTGGGCAATATACTACGTGGCTGCGCAATATACTACATGGCTGGGCAATATACTACGTGGCTCTGCTATATACTACGTGGCTGCGCAATATACTACGTGGCTGGGCAATATACTACGTGGCTCTGCTATATACTACGTGGCTGCGCAATATACTACGTGGCTGCGCAATATACTACATGGCTGGGCAATATACTACGTGGCTCTGTGCTATATACTACGTGGCTGCGCAATATACTACGTGGCTGGGCAATATACTACGTGGCTGGGTAATATACTACATGGGCTGTGCAATATACTATGTGGCCGGGCAATATACTACGTGACTGGGCAATATACTACGTGGCTGGGCAATATACTACGTGGACATGCATATTCTAGAATACCTGATGTGTTAGAATCGGGCCACCATCTAGTATATATATATATATTTTCATCTTTTATATTTAAAACATTACAAAAAAGGAAAATAAGCAGACGCAAAAGTTTGTGCACCCTGCATGGTTAGTAGCTAGTTGTACCCCCTTTTGAAAGTATCACAGTTTATAAACACTTTTTGTAGCCGGACATGAGTCTTTCAATTCTTGTTTGAGGGATTTTCCTCCATTCTTCCTTGGAGAATTCCTCCAGTTCTGTCAGATTCCTGGTGATCTTGCATCCTCTTTTATTTTGAGGTTTAGCCACAGATTTTCAATGATGTTCAGATCAGGGGACTGTGAGGGCCATTGTAAAACCTTCAGCTTGTGTATTTTGAGGTCGTCTGTTGTGGATTGTGACATGTGTTTAGGATCATTATCCATTTGTAGAAGCCATCCTCTTCCTCTTCCTCTTTTCACCTTCAGCTTTTTTACACATGGTGTTATGTTTATATCAAGAATATGTTGAAATTTCATTGAATCCATTCTTCCCTCTACCCATGAGATGTTCTGCGTGCCGTTGGCTGCAACACAACCCCAAAGCATTGATCCACCCCGATGCTTAATGGTTGGCGAGATGTTCGTTTCTGGAATTCTGCCCTCTTTTTCTTCACACATAACTGTGATCATTGTGACCACAGAGTTCTATATTAACCTCATCGGTCCCCAGGACTTGTTTCCAAAATGCATCAGGCTTCTTTTTATTTTTGGATTCTCTTTATCCTATTTTGTGCAATACACTTGGGTAAAAATCCTTTCCTCTTACTTAGTATCGTGATATGTTATTTATGATATTTTTATCAATTATACTTCTAATAAAATTTGCTACCTTTTCAACACTCTATTTGTGAGTGGTGTGTTTGGATATTCTGTATCCGTGTGTGAGGCTATTGTAAGTTTACACACCCCTTATACGTTGATGCTGTTTGGGAACTCTTTCCATGGTGAAGGTCCCTATATATTGGCATTAACTATGTTTATGGATATTTTTGTATTTGTTTTTATTTTTTGCTATACATGTCCCATCTGTCACAATGATCCCACAATTATAACATTCTGCTGTTTGACCCTGTAAAGAAAGTATATATAACAATATCCATCCTCACATAGTAGCGGTTTCCATTACTACAGTTTGGTTTACTATCAATATTTGCAAGACGGCACTAATTTTTGGTGGTCTTAGTACTACCCTTGTTATGGGGCCACATGACATCTTTCCCTTATCAATGTGTTTATTATATACATGATAGATAGATAGATAGATAGATAGATAGATAGATAGATAGATAGATAGATAGATAATAGATAGATATAAAGATAATAGATAGATACATACATAGATAATAGGTAGATAGATAGATAATTGATAGATAATAGATAATAGATAGAAAAATAGATACATAACAGATAGATAGATAGATAGATAGATAGATAGATAGATAGATAGATAGATAGATAGATAGATAGATAAATAATTGATAGATAATAGATAGATACATAGATAATAGATAGTTGATAGATAGATAATAAATTGATACAGAATGATGCTGTATTCTTTTGTTTGTATATAATACAGTCATAGCAGCTTGCACCTATTCACACTTACTTTACTCTGTTAGGAGATGTTGGCCAGTTGTTTTTTTTTTTTTTGTGGATAGATAAATAATAAGCAGCATCATAACATCAATGGTAGCCATGGTGAAGAACAACCATAGATAGATGGGGGACCCTTTGTAACCCCCATTGTGCCCCAAAAACTCAATGGGTATTTTAAGGACAGCCCGTGTCCCAATTTGGACCATTCCTATGGGCCTGCCAGAGTCATATGTACCCCTTTGGATAAAAAAATAAAAAGATAAATACAGTGTAGTAGAGATAGATAACAGATAGATAGGTAGATAGATAGATAGATAGATAGATAGATAGATAGATAGATAGATAGATGATAGATAGATAGATAGATAGATGGATAATAAATAGATAGATAATATGTGTGAAGTATATGGACTGAAAGCAACCAGGGGACAGGTTGTTTGGGGGCTCTGCACCTGAAGATAAGTAAAGGTTTTGTGCTGTTCCATTTTATATTGCGATGCTAGATAATAGATAGATATTTTAATTTCTTGTTATTTTAGTAACATTATTTTATTTCCACATTTTGCAGTTTTGATACATTTTCCCCATAGTAAATATTTTATTAGAATCAGGTCTTTTGATTGGATTTTTTTCTTGTGAACAGAAGATTTTGGTTAGAATGTTGCCTTGACTCTGGATCATTTGCAGGGTTTAATGCAGTGGCTGCTGCTCAGTGTCTGCTGTCACAGCTGCACCTCAGGATCTCCCATCCATCACCTACAATGCACCCAGAGCACAGACCTGAGCAGGGAGAGATCCCCCAGCTCCTCATCTATTAGATCTGCAGCCACACACTGGGATGTGACATTACACCAGCACATAATAAGGTGATGCTGGAAACAGCTGACTGATCCACTTACAGGCAGGGTGCTGTGTATTGTGCAGCCTCGGTGGCGGATTCCCTGCAGTCTGGAGCCCAAATCTATATGTACCAGAGCCTATAGGCATCGGCTCAATCACTGCAAGATCAATGCAAGTGCAGAAATAATCACAATAATGCATGCAATCCCATATTATAATATATAGCTCTGTAATGATATATATATATATATATATATAGACTGTAAATATTTAATAACCCATACAGATGGCCAAACCTACAGATTATTATAATCAATGCATATGTGAATATATATATATATATATATATATATATATATATATATATATAGTATTGATTATAATAATCTGTCGGCTTGACCATATATATGGGTGATTACATATGTACCTATTCTATAGATAAGAGAAGGAGATCCAGCTCAACGAAATAGTGAAAAATCCATAATTTATTTCACTCAAAATACAGTGAAAGGACAAAACATCAGCATACAGAAAAAATTATAAAAACAAGGTCAACGCGTTCCCGGTGACTAAGCACCCTTAATCATGATGATTTTACCTATGTTTTACCTATTCTATAGATACACTGCAGCTTTTGGTCCATTCTTATTGTGTATTAAATATAATCTATAGGTTACCATGTATATAAACGATTACAGGGCTATATATTATAGTTTTATGTAAAAAATGTATAAAAAAATAAAGGTTAATAATAAGTTATCAATAACAATATAACTATATATATGTATATATATATATATATATATATATATATATATATATATATATATATATATATATATATAACTATATAATTTCAGTTTTGACCAATGCTGCACACAGGAGAAATACCTACTAAAATATAAAGAATTGTAAAAGACAAAAAAACAATAAAAGGAAGCACCATACTATAATTTTATATTTATTATCCCCATTTCTCCCTTTGCTTGCCTTAATATGTAAATGTGTCTTTTCCTATATTTATTACCACCATGTGGGGTCACTTTGCTCCATGTTATCCTGGGCTGTGCACATGGCTGGGGCAGGAATGTGGCCCCTCTGCTCAGGGGTCTGCTGTATTGGGGGTCTCTGGGCAGTGAAGGGTAGGTTTTTCCATTGTTGTAAATCACCAGTGAAATGTTGGCCCTGGATGAGCGTCCAGCAACTGTTAGGAGCAGAGCATGGCCATTTTCTCCATGTTTAGTATCCGGTTACGTTTAATACACCCGCAGGACAGGCTGCTATGCTTTCTACTAATAGACATCTGTCACTAACAGTGTCAGGTTCTCCCATGTGTGTCAAATAGTTTATTGAAGCTGAGAGAAAAGCACAAAATAAGACTGGGTTACACTGAGGAGCAGCCACCACTTGTAGATGACATTACAAAGCCTGAGCTCTGCCCTGACACCTCCATCCAAAACCATTACAGGAGGCAAATCCCAGTGCTCAGCCCCCAGTGACATTACATTAGTGCAAGAAATACAGGCACACAATCAGTTAAAAAATGCTTTCATACTATATACATGGTTTTTAGCTCAGATATATATTTTACTAATATATATATATATATATAAATATTTATTAATAATATATTATTTTTCACTTTCTTAATTATTTTATTATACTTTTTTTTCTGATATGTAAAAAGCTGCAGAAGATGTTGGAGCTAAATAAATAAAAAAAATATTATTATTAAAATTAATTATATTAGTTAATTGAAAATAATGTAATTGTTATTATTTTTTATTCATATTACATATTCATATATATATATATATATAAATTATGTAAGCATGCATATGTTTATGCATACCTTTTGCATTTATCATTTTTCTCAATATGCAAAATGCTAATTAGATGTCTTCTAAAAAGCATTTATAATGTATGATATATACACCAATCTGCTATCATACTGGTGCAAAAAAAAACAACCACTAGTCATTAAAAAGGACAATAAATGATATATATTTACATTAATTTATATTTATTTAAAATAAATAAAATGCAAAATGCACAAACAAGTGTTAAACATTATCCTAACAAGTTAATTTGTTTAATACTTTGTTTAGTAAAATATATGGTGGCATGGCTTGCAGAAAAGAAAAGGAATCACTGAATGATGAAATCCCCCATTTGCAGTATTGCTGCTCTGCCACCTAGAGGACACTGCTGGAGCTGCAGGCGGCCGCCGCTGGTGACAGCGGTACAGTGATACCTGTCTGCTGCTAGTTTTTCTCCCCCTTTGACCCCATAAGAGCAGAGAACACAGCTGTCCAAACTCTGGCAAGCATGCTATTCCTCTAGCCTGGCGATGGGCTGTAGCTGTCATTTGCTAATTATACTCATTAGCTTGTATTTTTTTTTTATCAACTAGTCACTTTTTTTTTTCTAGGAAACATACCAACAAAACTGGTTATGGACCAATACCAAAATAAAAATAAAAGTATAACAATTTCTAACATATTCAACATTTTTAAGCACAATATCTATCTATCTATCAATCTATCTATCTATCTATATACTCATACATATGTACACATATTTATTTATTTATTATGCGTGGTAGACGAATTAGGGGGAAAATTGTCAAAAAGTTAATACATGTTGCAATATAAAATGCTAATACTTGCTGTAACATAAAATGCAGGATTAAAAAAAGAAAACTAAAAGAGAATTTAAAATATATGTGCAAGAAATATAGCAAAAAAAAAATATTCGGATGACCCCCCTCCCCCCAAAAAAAAATATATATATATATATATATACACACACACACACACACACACACACACACACACACACACACACATATATATATATATATGTGATAGATAGATAGATAATGGATAGATAATATATAGAGAGATAATAGATAGATAATAGATTGATATATACTTGATAGAGAGGGTGAGAACAACATAAATAGTGAAATAGATACATATGAGTACAAATATTGGATCATATGCAGAATAAACATAAGAAACCATAAAAGTAAAATGTATAAAATTATCTAACATATAATCAATTTCTCAGATATGTAATCATGTTTTGTAAGAAAAAAAAGAGGCTAATTATAATAATCCGCTCTCCAAATAATCCTTGGATTTCTTTATATATGTGTGTGTGTGTGTGTGTGTGTGTGTGTGTGTGTGTGTGTGTGTGTGTGTGTGTGTGTGTGTGTGTGTGTGTGTGTATAATACTGTGGAATGCAATTATTTCAGAATAGCACACACTAAAAATAAATTAGAAGTGACATTATGAATCTAATATTAATAAAATGATACAATTAATAGCAGAATAATGCTAATACCAAAATAGTAATAACCCAATAATAGTAATGACATTAATAATATCATTTTGCAAGGATTGTTGTAATTCCTAGCTGAGTAGTGGTAATAGCAAAGCAGTAATAATCTAATAATACCATCCACATTGATTATCTAATTGTAATAACGTGATACAAGCAGGAATAGAGACGTAGAGGGAATGGGAAGATAATAATGATCTAAAATAATATGATAATAGAATATCTAGTATTGGGTGTTTGATAGTAGCATATACTAATGATGAGATGATGCAAATGGGGAAAACATTGAGTGATGCTGTAAGTGAATAGAATAAAGTATCAGTCTAGTAATAAAATAATTCTAGTAAACTGTAGCTGTATAATTGTGTCTGGAAGAAGCCTGATGATACAGTTGCTCTTCTCCTTCTTTTTTGCTGTGGCTTGCAGCAGATCTGCAGAGAGCAGCCCTCTCCTCCTCGGAGGGTAATGGCCTGAGCCAGCCCCTGTCAGCCTGAGGTATTACTGCTATGTACTGAGATATGAAGAAGTAATTTTATAAGTAACAAAGGATCAGGGCTGGAATGAGACCCTGTTATCCAATGCCATGTAGAAGCATCGGATCAGCAGCTTCTTGAGCCTAAAAGTGAATTCAAGAAGACAAGTCCTTTCCCTTTTTCCCAGGGGGATCTGCTATATTTAGTCCTAACCTCCCTCTTGTACAAATGAAGGACCATTTGCTGTTTACTCAGAACCGATTAACCAGACACAACTGTGAAGCAAGTTTTCTAACTGCAGCAGCCGCCGCCGCACTCGGAGGAGCCGTGTAATGTGCTGCCTGTGATACATAATCCCCTGTATTCAGGTGACCCCTTATTTATAAACTCTGCGCTCTCTCATCGGCTTTTATTCCCTTATATTTATACAGGAGCATAAATGTTTACCCAGTGCAGGGATAATATTACCCCAGCCCTAAAAGTCACACTCAGCCCTGCTCCAAATATCCTGCTCATCGGGGGACACCAGAGCCCTGCACACATTACCCGGTGCAAATATTATTATTATTATTTATATTTATTATTAACTCTTGGTCAATGCAGCCAACAAAAAGATTAAAAATAAAATTGTAAATCAGTAAACATATTATTATAGGTGTGTTAGGAGCTCATGATTCATTATTGATAACATTATAGCTTTACATGATCTAATATGTATCACAATCTATAGCTTCATATCTGATATTTCTCACTTCATATTCAATAAAATGATTCCCATATCGATAGCAATCTATCAATTTCTTTATCTATTTGACATCTATGTAAGTTTGAAAAAAAAAAAAAAATACTTAAAATGAGGAATATTAGTGGTAGTTTATATATATATATATATATATATATATATATATATAATTGTAAAAGTTGCATATGATATATATTCACATAGACAGATAAAAGACATGCACAGAAGATACGTATAAGATAGATAGAATTTAGATATCATATAGAACAATAGATAGATAGATGATATATAGATAATGCATAGATTTCAGACATAAAGAATTTAGATATCAGATAGAATAACAGATAGATAATAGATAGATAGATCGACAGATAGATAGATAGATAGATAGATAATGGATAGATAATATATAGAGAGATAATAGATAGATAATAGATTGATATATACTTGATAGAGAGGGTGAGAACAACATAAATAGTGAAATAGATACATATGAGTACAAATATTGGATCATATGCAGAATAAACATAAGAAACCATAAAAGTAAAATGTATAAAATTATCTAACATATAATCAATTTCTCAGATATGTAATCATGTTTTGTAAGAAAAAAAGAGGCTAATTATAATAATCCGCTCTCCAAATAATCCTTGGATTTCTTTATGCCATTCTCTCCCCTCCGCATTTATTTCCCGACACTTATCATCCCCGATAATAATAATAATACTAATACTAATTATACTACTACTACTACTGCTAATAATAATAATAAAAACATTGGGAGACAATGGAACATTTTTTAAAAAAATTTATTTACAAAACTGTGTACAACACGAAGGATAAACACTTAGATACATAGAATCTTCATTCATATAGAAACAGACTTATTTTTTTAGAGAATCGCCTTTTCCTTTTTTTTTTTTTTTATTTTCTTGAAAATGTATCAATTAAAGTTTTCTTTTATACAATTTTTTTCCCGTTTTCATAAAGTAAGTGAACCTTCAACAAAAATGAAAGCTCGGTGCTCTAGATCTAACAGTTTTCTTACAAAAATAAAAACCCAGAAAGGAAAATCGATCAAATATAAGGATTTCTAGTATTTTTTTTTTGTTCTGATACAAATATTTACAAACGATCTATAGGTTGTTACCTGTACACAATGCATTCCAGGGATGTACAGATACAATACAGCAGTCCTTTCTGATGGGTTCATTTTTTTTTTTAAGTCTTTTTTTTTGTGTGTGATTGCCTGGGACTATTGCGCTGGCCATTTGGCTACTGCAGCTGCTGTGGGTAAGAATTGTCCTGATAGGAGGTTTGTGGGGACGCTTAATATTGGGGTGATGGTGGCAGTGCTTCTGCTGAGGGACAGGGGCTGGTGGCTCATCAGGGCTGACTGTACAGTCACTGGGGGTCTCAGGAAAGTCTGTGCAGAGGAGGCCGCTGACACCCCAATAATGTTCTCTATACTGAAGGAGGGTCTGCTGCTGGGCTCAGACTTAATGATGGAGGCTGCAGTGCTCAGGCTGTTCAGCTGCAGCTGGAGGCTGGGGCTGAGCTGGGAGTTGAAGGTTTTCCTGCTGAGTTCAGTGGAAGGCAGTAGGGGGACAGCTGGGGGCAGCATGGGCCCCACAGGGGGTATATAGGGGTATTGCAATGCAGCTGGATGGTGGTAGGCTGCAGGATGAAGCCCATAGTGCCTGCCATAGGGACTGGCCAGGCTGTAAGCCCCAAAACTCTGCATCATCAGTGCAGTCTGGTCCCTCAGGTTGTCAGGCTGATGTCTCTTAAACCTTTTCCTCCTCCTCAGGAAGCTGCCATTGTCAAACATGTCTTCAGACTGGGGGTCCAGGGTCCAGTAGTTGCCCTTGCCAGGGTTGCCAGGCTCTCTGGGGATCTTGACGAAGCAGTCATTGAGGGACAGATTGTGCCTGATGGAGTTCTGCCAGGCTGGGAACTTCTCTCTGTAGTAAGGGAAGCGATTGCTGATGAACTCGCAGATGCCACTGAGGGTCAGCTTCTTCTGGGGGCTCTGCAGGATAGCCATGGTGATGAGGGCGATGTAGGAGTAGGGGGGCTTCACCAGGCTGCTCTTGGGCTTGTTCTGGATGGGGGCACTCCCGTCCTGGAGGTCTCCTTTGCCCTCTGCTTCATTGGCACTGTCTGAGGGGCTTCTTAGCTCCTTCCCCCCGAGATCCTCCACGTCCTCCATGTGTTCAGGGTGGCTCTCACAGTCACTGTCCTTGTCCAGGGACTCGTCCCCTTCTCCCACCACATCAATGTCCACATCTTCAGCGGTCAGCACCGTCTGGCCCGACATGTCACTGGCACTGCTGCCTCCAGACAGGGTCATCACAGCTTCTGGCCAGGCTGATCTGCTAGGGATGGAGTGCAAAGGGGAAGAAAAATGTCCAGAAAGTCCTCAGTTGGGTCTTCAGTTGGGTCTTCAGGGCCACCCAACTTGCAGCCAGCCAGTGAGCTAGTGCCTGGCTCCTGAGCCCTCACTGCCTTGTGCTGAGCCCCTCTAGCTCCAGGCCCCCTCCCTCTCTCCAGTCTTGGAGGGAGCAGATTGTCCAGGGTGCAGGGAGGGGAATGGAGCAGAGTCCAGAGAAGACAATGTCTGAGTGTCCAATGCAGGCTGCTCCAGGACTCTCCACAGGGTGGCGGGGGCGTCCAGGTGATGGCTGCCTTCACCCACTCAGCCACTTGTAAAGTCCTCTTTCCAAAGACTGCCTGATACATTACTTTCCAGTTAAAGATATACTAGCAGGGGGGTCACATGACCACATGACGTCACCCCTCCCCTGCCTGCACCCCCTCCCCAGCTAAACCAGGCACAACTCAAGTTGTTTCACGAAATTGTCAACAAAGAGACATCAGTGGCACAAAGTGCCATCATCTGCAAGAAGGAGGCAAGCTGGCATCACCCTGGCCCAGGAGCTGCGACCCCCCGGGCAATGCATGCACCCTGGCTGTAAGCCCACCTGGCATGTCATGTCACCTGGGCAGGATTAGACAGGGGTCTATGTGGGGGGAAAGCTGTGATAGCATGAATGGGGGCAGGTGACATTGGCAGCACTTAGTAAAGAGTATTGTGGTGGCATGAATGGTGGAGGTACTGCAATTAAGACATGGCCCAAAAATCAACTACCTCTGTCAGGTGCTAGGGGGGCAGAGGGGGCACAAGGGGCACAAGGGGCACCCAGCTGCTGGGAAGGGAGAAAACAGCTATTGATGGCTGTATTAGATGTAAAGAAGCCATCATAACAAAGGAGGTATGGAGCCTGAGCGCAGGGTGACGAGGAGGCAATCATGGCGCTGTTAGCATGAGAAAGCCGAGGAAATGAGGCGCCATTCACTGCACACAGGTGACTGCTTTATATTCACAGCCAACATCTGAGAAAACAACATCGGAAACGGAGATTTACAGGTTAATTGTTCTCTGAGTCCATTGTAATGTGAGATCCTAGAGCTCAAGACAAGAGGGATCAGCTACAATGTATCTGCCCATTATCGATCTACTATCGATCTATTATCTATTATATATCTATGTATCTATCTATTATCTATCATCTATCTATTATCTATCTATATTATCTATCTATCTTTATCTATATATTATCTATATATCTATCCATTATCTATCTATTTATCTATCTATCTAACTATCTATTATCTATTATTTGTCTATAGATCCATATTCTATCTATATTTCTAATATATCTTCATATACTGTATATATTTTGTATCTTTCTATGATCTGCTATACTTATATTTACATATATAAAATAATCTATCATTTATCTATCTCTTCTCATATCTCTGTCTTATGTTCTTTTCTTTCTTTCTTTTTCTTTCTTTCTTTCTTTCTTTCTTTCTTTCTTTCTTTCTTTCTTTCTTTCTTTCTTTCTTTCTTTCTTTCTTTCTTTCTCGTTATTTCTTTCTTTCTTTCTTCCATCCTTCTTTCATCCTCCCTTCTATCCATTTTTTTCTTTATTCCATTATCTATCTTTCTATCTATCTATCTATCTATCTATCTATCTATCTATCTATCTATCTATCTATCTATCTTCCAATGTCTCCTGCCATCTTCTTTCTTTCTTTTCCTTAATTTTCTTTTTTCCCCCAATTTTCTACCTTTTTCTCATACTTTTGTTTTGCATTAATTGAACTATCCACAATTGACACTCCGATCAGTTGCTCTCTTCACTGCTGTGTTATAACATGCTGATGTGATAATCCTCTCACCTGTGGTTGCTCTTCTCTGCTCCTGCCTGGAGTGTCAGCTCTTGGGCCAAGATTTGGTGGGAATGTGCCTGTGTCAGTGATCGCCCCATTAGTATTGTATCAGTAGCACAATAATGCTGTTGTATCTGTATTCGCCGATCTGTGTGATTTTTTATCTATTTTATCCGGATACCATCGTGTGTAATAATCCAGATCCAGGAATAAATGACGATATAACCAATAAAA